>NC_072735.1:182015143-182047486 GCF_026930045.1 Uloborus diversus | reverse complement strand
TTAGGGTGTCGCTGGTGAACAAGCTTTTCACCCTTGAAAGGTGCCAATCGCAACCTGTAGTTTTAACAGTGTAGGGCACATTGGTCTATATGTTCGTTGGCCTGTCAGATGTGTTCTACTTACCGCAACTCACTATCGCCTGCGATTAGCCTGGAGTAGAGAGCATGCATTGTGGACACCGCAACAGTGGTCTTGTGTGATGTTTTCCGACGAGTCCAGGTTTAGTTTGCAGTCTGATTCTCGTCGGACTTTCATATGAAGAGCGCCAGGTATCCGTTTCTACCAAGAGAACACCATTGAACGACACCGTTACGGTGGTGCAGGGTGGCTCGTTTGGGGAGGAATTATTCTTGGTTCCAGAACTGACCTGCATGTTCAGAGTGTAACGATGACAGGCCACATCTATCGGGATGTCATTCTGGAACAACAGGCACGTTTCTTTTGGGGCGCCATGGGTGCTGAATTTCCGTTTATGGATGACAACACTCGTCCTCACCGTACAAACATTGTAGACGAAAGCCATCGGAGAAAATGCTATTGGAGAATATCATCCGTATAGATTGGCCAGAAAACTCACCGGACTTGAATCTAATAGAGCATGTGTGGGACATGCTTGGCCGACGAATTGCAGCCCAATCAACCCCCTCCCACAGATCGACCGAAACTTCGGAGAGCATTGCTTGATGAGTGGAGTAATATTCCTCCAGATCACATTGAATGATTTGATACTCAGCATGCCTAGAGGCGTTGTACGGCCTGTATTGCATCGCAATTATCGCAATTATCATTAATTATGTCAAGCATATACATCTTTTTTGCTCTTTACATTTTGTTTAAAAAATAGACTTTATAAATAAATCAAATTTGTTTCACTTCTGTCTCTTTCTTTGCCTGAATTTCATTATCCTTAATTTATGGACATGAGTATACATTGTTTTTGCATTAAGGGGAAAACTAGTTCAGGAGGCTAAAATTTTAGTTTTTTTCGTGAATTTTTTAACAGGAAAGAAATAATCAGATTTTTTTTTTCACTTGAATGATATTTTATTCATATTTTTAAGTACACCTTGTAATTTTTTCCAAGTCATTTCCACTAGAAATAGTGGAGTTAGAAGCTGTTGTCCATGAGCAGTCGCCCGCCATTAGAGCTTGTTGCTGGTGGGCAATACCGAAGCCACAATTTTTATCAGAAATCATTACAACTTTTCTTTCTTCTAAGCAACATATTTCCTTACAATATAAACCTAATTGTGATCAAAAAAAAGTTGAAAATTGCATTTTTTTGAGGTGCTTGCTTAGAATGTCATTTCTATAATTTTTTAAATACATTTCTTACATTAAAAGAAATATTTTTATTAATAATATCATTCCAGAGTTAGGATCATGGAGTATAATTGAATAAAGAATAATCACACAAATTTTCAGAACGATTGGTCAATCACTCTGAGCTATAAGGCCAACAATTGAAGAAAAGTTGCTACGGGAAAAAACGCTTTTGAAAAAAAAAAACTGAACTTTTTAAATCTCCACAGTAATTTAAGTGCTCATAGCATCGAAACTAATGGGAATTTTCCACTGAAATTTTGGCAACATATTCTTGAACAGTTTTACTAACATATGACATAAAAAAGCATTTTTTGATGCGTCTAAACTGGTTTCGCCCCCCCCCCCCCCTCCCCCCTTAATTTCTGTGTTTCTTTTCAGTTGTTTTACTCATATTAAATATGAGTGAAAACAAACATGACTCGTAATATTTCAAGAGGTATACCATAACAATACATGAAGAAATCATCACAAAATAAATAATTGAAATCATCACAAAATAAAAACTAAGCAGTAAGAAATGTTAAGCAATTACAATATCAAATATCATTAGGTTTTTTGGATTGCCCCCGTATGATAGCAAATTTAAAGACGTACTCACGTCAAAACTAAGAGATAGTGCTAAAAAAAATAGTTGCATATAAAAATGAAGCTACTTATTTTAAAACTGAAAAAATGAAAACGGAAAATATCTTCTGAATGAATTAGTTCAAGTATCTTTGATTTCAAAAAGTCTTAAATTACACTTGATTTAACGAATGGGCATTCATAATTGCCATAAACGTAGCCAGAATATACTTTCTGCCGCGGGGGGGGGGGGGGGGGTCCTAAGTCCTATATAAAGTACTGTAGTAGGATTTCATATCTGCCAACCAACTAGTTTTTCCAGTAATTTCCGGGATTTTGAGTACTTCTCTCGGTCTATCGATTTTCATTAAAAATCTACTGGATTTTATAAATCTTTGGGAAAATCCCTGCATTTAGGGCATTTTGTGAAAAAAACGAGACCCTGTAAAATTGCGTCTGTAAAGATTTTCCAGGCGTATGTACTCAATCGTTTGAAAGCTTCCTGCTGAAATTCAAACTTTAGTCCATCGAAACTTAGCAATATCATCAATGATGCTTCGATCAAAAATAAGTTTTAACTGCATACTAAGTATTAATTTAACTTTTATTCTTCCGTTTCATGTTTCAATTAATATTATTATGCGCATATGAAGCAAAGAACTTCCTTATTATTAGATTTAAAGAGATTGTAAAAATTCTACTGTGTTTTCCTTGGAAGTTTGGCAGGTATGCAATTGACAATCTGTGTTGAAACTAATTGCTCTGGGGAATTTACTCCCCCCCCCCCCCCCTTCGCTACGCCATTTATAATTAACGTACCTAAGGTAAGCAACACGACATACCTGACAGGTGTCTACTCGTCACATAAAGTAATGGATCATATGACTCGTTATCTGCTAATCACAAAGCGAATATGTAGATCTAACGCTGAGGTGACGGCAGAACAAAAGCAATGGCGATCTTGGTTTCTGAAGAAAGTAAGGAAAGAGATTCCTTTATTTGTAGTTGAAGTGACAGTAAACTTTTGGTTAACTACAAAAAAAAAAAAAAAAAAAAAAAAAAAAAAAGAAAGAAAGAAAGAAAGAAAGAAAAGAAAAGGAAAAAAGGTCGGGGAGAGAAGGAACTACGGAGGTTTGACCCACCTGCTCTCTTTCATATTTAAACTATCTTAACTGATGAGCATCATAGGTTGGCGTGGTATCAGCAGAAAGTTGTTTGTATTTTCTAGCCATTTTGAAAATGATTGGTCTGAGAAAAAGAAAAAAAAAAGTATCAATTGTCTGAAAAAGACACCCCCCTTTTTCAGATAATTTTTCTTTCTTTTCTTGGAAGTTCATCTCTCCTGTACTATTCGTCATTGACACAAACAAAAGTAAAATGAATTATTTGTGCACTAAAATACACTAAAAGACGCCGTGCAATTTTTTTTTTTTTTTTTTTTTTTTTTTTTCACGTTTTATATTAACGTGACCTTTAAATTTTTTTGTTAAAAAGTTTATAAGGGGGGTTTGACTCATATAAAATGTGGAAGGTTTGACCAGGGTTATATTTCCCTATTTAGTTTCATTTGATACTGTAACAATTCTTAAACTGGATAAAACGTTTAATTAGTTTTAAAAAGAAATGTTTGTAATTCAAACATAAAAGCATATTGTTGTTAACTTGCAATCAGTCATTTGGAACACTACTTGTTAATGCATTATTTTGATCAAACTAAACGCAACCGAAGCTTATCTTCTCAATTGTTAGCAAGCTTTTCTCATTTATTAATTACCCCATCTATTAGCTACTTACCTCATCTGTACTTTCCTCCATTATTAGCCAAGTAGAGCAATCAGAATAACGAAGATATTTATTCAACTTGTATGGAGAATCTTTTATATAAATTATATTTGCTCACGTTAATCTTGCTTAGAATAAAATGAATTTTAACAACAGATGATAGTAAACAAACCAAGAGTTGCCACTAAATAATCTTTTTTATCATTTATTTTTGCTTGCGTTAGTCTTTCTTAGAATAAAATGAATTTTAACAGCAGACGATAATCAGCAAAATCAAGGGTTGCCACTAAAGAACTTACTGCTGAAATAAAAATGTAAATTAATTTGAAACGATCAATGCTGCAGACGAGAAATATTAGTTGGTTCCTGTAAAGTCTTTAAAATGTGAAATAATGTTTATTCGCAACTCCAACAAACTATAGGGGGCGCTGCAGCCACTGTCTAATGGCCGATGAAAAAACTAAAACAAACGCACGCTGTAACATATAAATTGCTTCTAAACTTAGGAAATGATAGGTATTTTTGTTCGCATGTATGATTTTTTGTTCTTTATTCATTTGAAAAGATTTTTCAAAGTCTTTTTGTTATTCTGACCCATGTAGAAAGAGATTAGAAATCAAAAAATATTACGAAAGTAAAAAAAATATGCAGAACACACAGTAAGTTGTTCTGAAGCAGCCATTTTCACGATGTTGAATTTGGAATTCATAAATTTTTGGTTCGCTTCGAACGGCATTTTCATTTTGTACCATTTTTTCTATTCATTAGTACATATTAAGTTCAGTTTCGTGACATTTCCGGCATTTGTTGACATTTTTGTCACATAGTGCACATACGTGACAGATTGTCAAGAGTAACGTTTAACACTAGATAAATTTCTATGACTATATGATTGGATATCAAAAGAAATCATGCATTTAATTTATTCGTCATGGAAATGACTTACCCGATATGCGAAATCTTGTCAAGATACATTATTCTTTCACACAATTTTAAAACCATAACCCTATAAACAGATTTTTGGCGAACTTTTATTTTTTATTGTTCAAATTCTTAGCGTTCTTTCTGGATTTTTCAATCTGTTCTGCGATAAATATTTTCAAGAAAATTTATTTGCATACTGTCTATTTCAGTAGGATACTGTAGTAACAAAGGTTATTTAAATCATTTATGTGGAATTAGGTTAAGGAAAAGTGTCCAGTCAATGTTGTTAAGTCCGCTTTTTTTCATCGAATTGGAAAACTGATATTTATTCAAATTCATTCAGAACAAGATAAATAAAATGTGTACTCACAGTTTATATCAGATATTTTTGATGTTACGCTGTTGCGGATGACGATTCCAAATGATGAATTACGCAAATAATAAAAAAAAAAAATTCACATAACAAACTATTTGTTTCGCCCAAAATGAACACATGGAACGCAATGTTTTAGTTTTGTCGGCAGTTTTGTAAACCTCCGCAAGGTAGCGTATTCGAGCGCTGGAGTTGCGAATTCTAATGTTTGAAAAGAATTTAAAATATATATGAAAGGTAAACGTAAACTTGCTTAACATTTTACTCTTATAATAATAGAGTGAACATCTGGCTGCAATTCGCAACTCCAGCGCTCAAATACGCTACCTTGTGGTGATTTACAAAAAAAAAAAAAAAAAATTTGAATTTTAACATCTTGAATTCAAATTATGTTTTTCGCAATCACGTGTTTTTTTGCGTGTGTGCAGGCATGTGTGTGTGTGTGGGTATGTGTGTGTTTGTGTCTGTGTGAAGGCATATGTGTGTGTTTGTGTCTGTGTGAAGGCATATGTGTGTGTATGTGGGTATGTGTGTTTGTGTGGGTATGTGTGTGTAGGTGAGTCTGTGTGCAGGCGTGTGTTTGTGTCTGTGTGCAGGAATGAGTGTGTGTATGTGTGTATATGTGGGTATGTGTGTGTGAGTGTGTATATGTGGGTATGTGTGTGTGAGTGTGTGTGTGGGGGGGTATGTGTGTGAGCGTGTGTGTAGGCATGCGTGTGTGTGTATGCGCGTAGGATATGGACGCAATCTGGAGAAGGTTTTCGCTAGAGGAGCAGCATCGTGAGGCAAGTCGCAGCACGCCAGAAACAGTCAAGTGAGCAAGCACAATAAGCAATCGTGATTGCTCAAAAAAAAAATAAAACATTGCGTTCCACGTGTGTATGTTGAGGTAAACATAGGCAGTTTGTTATGGATATTTATTAACGCATTCGATGTGTCTTAGATTGCTTTCAGCAACAGAAATTGTTTCGTCTCTCAATGGTACTCAAGCTTCTCAAAATAATGTTAGTTTCCATTATTTCCCCTTACACTGTTAAAACTACAGGTTGCGTCTGGCACCTTTCAGGGGGGAAACGCTTGTTCACCAGCGACACAGAATACGGAGCCGAAATCGCACCTTTTACAAGGGTGAAAAATGGGCACCTTTTAAAAGACAGACAGCGGGGGTGAAAAGAAGGAACCTTCGGAGAGATAAATGGCACACTTAACTGATTTCTACAGTAGATCCTCTTCCCCCCTCCCCCGTATTGTGTGCGTTTTTTGAATATTATTGTGTTTATTGTTTGGGTTTATGATATACAATGTCTTGGTACGTTTTTCACATTGAATTGATTTTGGATTAAAACTTGTCATTTAAGCTTTTTGATCGCATTTCAGACATTTCAACATAATTTAGAAGAGTTCATGACTTCAATTCCTCTATTCGAGTTGTAACCCTTGGATTGTTCAGTAGTTTTAAATAATATTGACATTTACTACAGCATGGTACCAAAAATTAGGCATTTATGGATAATTTACAGGCACAGCCAAAAATATTCAGTTATATTACAATCACGGAAAAATCAAATCGTTTCATAAATTGCAGGCATTTCATAAACGTTCAAAATATTTTAATCAAGAGTAACATATAGATACGTATATATGGTACGACATTTGAATATCATATTTGAACATAAGTAATCTAAAAAAGCACTTTTTTTTCCTTTTTTAAATAGGAACTTATTTGACATTAAAAATCAAAACAAATTTTTTGCATCCTACATAATAAAAAGCATTGGAAACAGAAATTAGGAAGAAAAAAAATAATAAACGCGTCTAGACACTGCATTCTTTTTTTGAAATAACACCAACGAAATATTTTCACGTAATGAGTCATGGCATAAAACACACAGAGATTTCTTTTCAAAGCGTTTTTTTTTTTTTCTTCCTTTGCTGCGCTACGCAACTATTTTATTGAGAAGATAAAGACATTTAGAGTATCAGCTGTAGCTGTTAAATCATTGCATTTTCATCCCGGTTTCTTATTAATTATTTCGTATAGCTAACAAACATTTTTGGGGAAAATCCGCGAGGCCGCTGACGCGACAAACGCGTGAAAAATGTCCAAAACGTAGAATATCATGAATCAAAACAAAACTATTGAAAAAAAAAAAAAAAAAGGAATTACACAACTGTATTCAAAAACGCACACAATACGGGAGAGGGGGGGGGGGAGGAGGATCTACAGTAAGGGTGCCATTTCTCTCTCCGAAGATTCCTTCTTTTCACCCCGGCTGCCGATTTTTTAAAAGGTGCTTGTTTTTCACCCTAGTTAGAGCAGGGGCGGATCCAGACTATGGCTTTGGGAGGGGAACTTTTTTAGCAGTTTATGTTTATGGGGGAAGGGGGTTATATGAAATTACTCATTTAAAAAATAATCGTAAAAATTCAGTTTTACAGCTTATCCTCTGCATTTTAATGCTCCTTATAAAAAACATTTTTGCTTTACAAATTTTGCAAGTACAATTTTCAGAAAATAATTTAAAAACCCGTTATTTTCATTTTTCTATTAATATATTAATCCTAAAATTTCCGCCAACTGAATATGGGGGGGGGGATTGGGGGTTCTTTCCCGGAAAATTTTTGAAATTATAGCCCTAAGAACGCAGTTTTAGACGGCTTCTGATGATGTTACGGGGAGGAAAGGTTCGAGGGGCTTTCTGCGGAAATTTTTAGAAATTGAAGTTTCGAAAACGCGATTATAGGCGATATTTGTTGACGGTAAGGTAAGAGGCGGGACTTTTGGGACAGCCCCAGATCGATTTTTTTTTTTTTTTTTTTTTTTTTTTTGTACAATAGATCTAAATCGATCACCCCTCCGCCCAATCTTTCAAAATTGAAATTCCTAAAACGCAGGTACAGACTAACTTTGATGATGTTACGAGCAGTGGGGTTCTGGGGCTCTTACCAAAAAATGTTTCGAAATTGAAGTCCTTGGAAACGAAGTTTTTAGGCGATATTCAGTGACGAAGGATTTAAAGCTCTCGCCATTAAAATTTTTCGAAATTTTAATTTTTTCATTTTTACATTTCCTAAGAGAGCCTTCGGTCCCTTGTCCAGAAATTTTTCGTAATTGACGTCTTAAAAACGTGACTGTAGATCATATTTGTTAACGTTAGGGTTTCGGCAATTTTTGAAATTTGAACCTTCAAAAAAGCAATATTAAACGATCCTCGATGTATTTAGAACGCGAGGTGTTAGGTAGTTCTCCTCTGAAATTTTTTAGAAATTCAAGCCCTGAAAACGAGATTTGAGACACTCTTTAAAGGTTTCGGCGGGGAAAAAGGCTTCCAAATTATGAAGACTTGCTTATTTTTAGACCGACTAGGAAAAAGAAAAAAAAAAAAAATGGAGTAGATGTAATTAACTGATCAATAAACCGCCACGATTGGAAATTTTTATTTCAAGGATCTTTTCAAAAGAAATTTAGATTTTTTCGCGACATTCTTTTTTTTTCAACTTATTAAAATAACATCGTTTTTCTAAGGTCTGTTCTATTATTCTCCTTAATTGTAAGAAATGTTTTTAAGAACCATTTTAATCTGCATTCTGGAATATCCCCCACCCCGTCTGGCTACACCACTGCGTTGTAGAAGCTTTAAATTTTTTGATCAACTCTCCACCAAATGAATACAAAAGACAGTTTTAACAGGTTTGTGTTCAAACAGACTTATTTTGAAAGATTACTGGAAAACATATGCAAAAAGCAAGTACGAAAATCTGGGAGACTGGAAATGGCCCTAAAGTGGATAAATTGAACTACTACTGGGAATCTGTATTGTGCCAGCTTTTTAGTACGATGAAAAATATTTACTCAGTCCCCGAACTCGAACTTTTATGTAAACCTCTTATAGTCTTATAACCTATGACGGAAGCATTTCATTTTTATACTTTTCTATAACTGTCTTTAAATTCCTGCATGACCGGATCTTCGATTTTTCAGAACCGGAGCAAGACCTAAATCCTGCCACCCTTTACATAACTTCGTTGAAATTTTATATCAAGGTTCAACAAAAAAGAAAAAAAAAAAAACACAGAAATAGTGTAAATTTGCATCGTCCTAGGAGTTACTACCCGGCAATTAGGGGGGGGGGAGCAAAAGGTATCGAGCATGTACAAAAGATAAGCCAAGGGTATTGACTTGCTGCTGCCTAGATCCGGCAGTGCGATTCCTGTATTCACAGGCAAGAATTCATTTATTAAGCAATTCCTGTTTTTCTATACCAAAGCATGTATCAACTACTGAAAACAAAGTGTGTTAACAATTAAATGTTATCTTTTTAGTTTAGTGTCAACTCCAACCCAATTACTTTTTTTATTTAAAAAAATGTACATTCGTTTTATTAGTCTAATTTTTTTGCATTGTAATAGGGGACTAGTTGGTACAGTTATCACTTATTAAAGGTTTCTCATTGGATGAATTCCCTCCATGCTATGTTCACAAACAGAAAAAAAAATCTTTAAAGTGTAAACTACTGGTGGTTTTACCTTACCCTGTTTTCTGAACAGTTTTTGGTTTACTTGGGATATTGTGTTTTGGAAAAGGACATTTCCCAGTTCCCCTCTTTGGATCCGCTTTTGCAATTCTCTCGCCTTTCTTCAAGTTCAAGTTCTATAAAACAGAATTTTCCTGCTCTCTGTTCTGAAACTTTTTAGAAAGGTACACTTGAGATTTTGGGGGGAGGGGAACATTTCTCCAGTTCCCCTCCGTGGATCCGCTTTCGCTATTGTCGAATCGCTTTTCCTGAAGCCTTTCGTCAAGCTCTAAAAAACAGAAAAAAAAAATCCTGTACTTTATTTTCTGAACAGTTTTAGGATTACTTTTTTTTTTTTTTTTCTTTTTGAGGGGAGAAGAGAACATTCCCCAGTTCCCCTCCTTGGATCCGCTTTTGCAGTTCTCTCTTCGCTTTTCTTCAAGTTCAAGTTCTATAAAACAGAAGAATTTTGCTGTACTCTGTTGTTGTACTGTGTTGTGAAAATGTTTAGGTACGCGTGAGATTTTGGGGGGATGGGAACATTCCCCCAGTTCCCCCACGGATCCGCCTCTGCTATTGTCTGATCGTTTTTCCTGGAGTCTATTTTCAAGTTCAAGTTCTATAAACCAATATCTTCCTGCTTTCTGTTCTAAAACCTTTTAGGTATACACTAGTCGACCCGTGCGGAACTCCGCACTATGCTTCGAATCGTTTCATACGGTAATTCGCTCTTTAAGAATTTCAAAGGACGAACATTATGAAGAAGAACCGAAAAAAAAAAGTAAGCACAGAAGAGAAGGCATGTAATTTAAAGACATCAGTAACAAAACCTCGTTAAATACAACGTTGTGATAATTTGATCATCGCTCACCTTTTGGTCGTACATATTTTCAATTCAAACATAAATATCATTAAATGTGTGGCTAAATAGTGACTCGTGAAAAAGCAATAATTGTGCATGTAAAAAAACAGGTTGTGGCAAATACAGTCCTGCCAATGTGAGCATCTGACGGGAAAAAAAGAAACATTAAAGAGATATTTATTGGCACGGATTCGAATTGGCGCCATTCTAATTAAAAGCCCGACACCCCAACAAACCTAGCAATTGCGCCTTCCTTTTCGAAAGCTATTCATTAAAGATGCGTAGTAAAAAACAGCAAAAAAGCTTTTTTCCAAAAAAAAAAAAAATAATAATAAGATCATGCTTCTATGTTTTGTCATTAACCAGCATGATATGATTTAAAATTATTCGAAAAGCATGGAATTTGATTAAAGAATGACGAAGATCTCACGTAGTGATTGAAACGAACATTCTAGAGAAGTAATAAATTAGATTGAAAATAAGTGTTTTTATCTTTGAATATTGAACTATTTCACATAGAAGGTTGCTTTAACAGTTACGCCTTAAATGGCCGCACATGTTTCTCTTTTAATCGAACATTTAAAATTCAAAACCAAAACCAGTTGAATTGAGTTCGTTTTTTAAGTGTAATTTTTCGAACGTAGACAAAATGTATTTTATTTTTTTTTTTTTCAGCAGAAAGCAGAGGAGTAGAAAATGATTTCTTGCTAATGAAGTTGATAATAATTTTACTGCTTTATATCGTATTCGCGCGAATAAAAAATTAAAGGTTTACTGGGTGAAACTCGTAGTTTTAATTTGGCGTAGTATTTTTTCATTTGTACAAAAGGTCGAACACTGCTATTAGAAACATCTACATTTCAGCATACAATGAAAATGTTTTTCTGCACGAAAAGGATTTCCTTTAGGTAAATCTAATACTTTTTTATGCTTACATTATGCTGAGTGGTCTGGACGAAGTCAAAGCCTTAAAAAAAAGGAAGAACACTCTTCGATTAACAGTCAACTTATCCGAATGACAACTGTAGCCTACATAAAGGAGTTGAAACACCAAGTAGCATTCCCACTGCTTTTATTTTATTACGTTTGTCTGTTGTGAGGACATGTAATGCGTAATACTAATATAAATTTGATATTCTTTCGGACAGCCCAAACTTGCCCGAAGTTCAGATAGTTTATAGCCGAACGCTCTACCGAAAAAAACTTATCAATTTAACCGAACAACTAAGTCCATTGCTTTTAAGCTTTATTAAAATATAAACACACACACAGGCTTTTTTTTTTTTTTTTGCTGAAAGCGACGTAAAAAATGGAAAACTGCATTAGAGCTTTGCTTTTAAAAATGCATAAGAACTACAGGCAGCATCAAGGTTTTGAAACAGCAAGGGGCGTTTTCGAAAACTTAGATGGCAGCACTTGTTCATCATTTAACAGCACGGTTAATATACAAAATAAATTGAACTATGCTCTTTTTTAAGCGTAGCTTTTCGAATGTAGTAAAAATGTGATAAGCTATTTGTTTTTTTGCAAAAAGAAGAAAGAATATATATTTTACCCTTCAAATTGAGGTAGTATTTTTTTTATTTGTACAAAGAGTCAAAAACTCATTAGAAGAATATGTATTTCAATATACGATTTATTATTTTTTTCTGAACAAAAAACAATTCCATTGTAGTAACCTGTTACTTATATTTTCGCTTACATTATGCTTTAATTTTCTTACCAGAGCCAAAGCTTAAAAAAAAACAAACCAAAAAAAAAAAAAAACGTACAATTCCGAAGTAATTTAGCACAAAGTCACTTCAAGTTTTCATATCAGCAAGGAGCGTTTTCTTCTCATTGATTCTACTCCTTCATAGTTGTTATTCACTTAATTAAGTGTTCATGTAATGCGCGATATTTCTCTAATTTTTTGTTGCAGATTGTCCGGACGTGGGCCCGAACACGCATTCTCCTGGTTGCGAAGAGAACGCTCTGCCGATCAAGCTATTCAGCTCTGTCGGTCATAGCGCAAATTAAAGTTATAAGTTTAACCGAAAACCTCATTCTGGTTCTTTAAAACAGGTTTTTCGGCTGAAAAAAACAATTTTTAGACTGTGGGTCTATTTTTCGTCAGTAGCCAGTACCATAAGCTTTAAAATAAGGCGTAAATCAAAGAAATCGATCAAGAATTGAGGAAAATCTGGCGTAGAAACCAAAAACAGGCTACAGAAATAATATATAAGGATGATATGTTGAGGAGAGGGGAATATTCCTCCAGTTCTCCTCCGTGGATCCGCTTCTGCTACTTTCTAATCGCTTTTCCTGGAGCTTTTCTTCAAGTTCAAGTTCTATAAAGTTGAAGAATTTTCCTGCACTCTGTGGTGAAAATTTTTAGGTATGTATGGGATTTGGGAAGGGGGGAGGGCATATCCTCAGCTCTTCTTCGTGGATCTGCTTCTACTGTTCTGTAATTGCTTTTCCTGATGCCTTAGTTCACGCTCTAAAAAACGGAAAAAAAAATCTGTACTCCTGTTTTCTGAACTCTTTTAGGTGCAGTTGGGACTTATTTTTGAGGGTGGGGGAATTTTCCCACAGTTCTCTTATTTGGATCTGCTTTTACAATTCTCTCCTCGCTTTTCCTGGCTCCTTTCTTGAAGTTCAAATTTTAAAAAACGGAAAAATTGTGCTGTATTCTGTTTTAAGCATTTTTAGGTACACTTGGGATTTGAGGGGGGGGGACGATCCCCCAGTTCCCCTCCCGTGGATCCGCGCCAGAGTTAGAGGTGCCATTTCGGCTCCGTATTGGGTACTACTGGTGAACAAGCGTTTCTCCCCTGAAAGGTGCCGAATGCAACCTGTAGTTTTAACAGTGCAGGAAAATGAGCTTTTTTAGTGCTTATTGGAATGTACTGTCACAGATTGGCGTATCGTAGGCGTCACTTATTTCGTCTATCATCACGACAGACGAAAAAGACAGCGTGTCAGAGACTTCATTTCCTGAGTTAGACTCTTAGACGTATAAGATACTTCACTCATTTCATATGTCAGACTCTTTGACGTATCGGAGACTTCATTCATATTATGTACCATCACAGACTGGCGTATCCAAGGCGTCATTTATTCCATGTGCTGTCAGAGACTCTAACGTATCAAAGACTTTATTCATTTCATGTGTCAGATATATCAGTTTTTTTTTTATTTAATGTGTCAAACTCTTTGACGTATTAGAGACTTCATTCATTTCATGTGTCAAGACTCTTTAAAGCATCAGAGACTTCATTCATGTGCCATGACAGACTCTCACTAACATTATCTTTATTCTGTTCATGTTCAACTGCAGACTCTCTACCGCACCCGTGACGTCATTTTGATTGTATGGCAATGGGTTAAAAGCGGAATCGGAGTCGAGCTCAGGCCCGACAAGAGGCCATGTCAGCCTAGTCGGAAACTAGGGCCCCGGCGACACTGATGCTACACGATGCGACACTGACTAGGGGCCCGGTGACACTGAAGCCAAAAAAAAGGAAAGAAAGAAAAAGGAAAAGCAAAAAAGGAAGAAAGAAAAAAGGGGGGGGGGCGGACTCCGAACAAGACAGAACGTAAAGGATAAGTAAAACTTACTCTTATTATTTACCGTTGAGGCACTTAAAATAGAGTTAATTGTTTTCTAGTAAACAGTTTCGATCCCTCCCTCCCCCACCCTTTTTTGAGCAATCACGATTGCTTATTGCTTTCATTTGACTGTTTTTGGCGTCCTATCATTTTATTTTCCCACCCCCACTCTCGGCAACCATCACCGTGGACCGACTCCTCACGATGCTGCTCCTATAGCGAAAGCTGTCTCCAGGTTGCATCCATGTCCTACACACACGCGCATACCTACACAACTACACACACACGCGCACACACAAACACACACACAAACAAACACATACACACACATACACCTACACACACATACACCTACACAAACACATACAAGCACACAAACACATACACGCATACATACAGACACCTACACATACACACACAGAGAAACATACACACACACAGACACAAACACATATGCCTACACACACATACACATACCCCCCCCCCCACACGTATTCATACACACAACTACACACACACTTATGCCAGCACACAGACACAAACACACATGCCTACACATACAAATACCCCCTACACACAAACACACATACCCCCACACACAAACACACACGCCTACAAATACTCATTCGTGATTGCGAAAAACATAATTTGAATTCAAGATGTCAAAATTCAAATTAATTTTTTTTCCTTCTTTCCCCCATTTTTCTTCTTTTCTTCTTTTTTTTGGGGGGGCGTGGGAGGGACCCGGCGACATAAATGATAAGGGGCCCGCCTTGGCTCTCAGCGGCCGTCGTCCGGCTCATTTTGAAGAAGAGGAGTCGGAGTCGAGAATCGAAGGCTTAAAATTCCAAGACTTGAAGTCAGTCATTTTTCCGCAAAGCTCCACTCTGCCAGTGTTTGCGGAGTCGGAGCCAGATTGATTTTGGCGCAAAGGAGTCGGCATCGGGTGCTCCGAAATTCTTCACTTTCGGTCCGACTCCACATCCTCTGGTTAAAAACAGCAAGGCCCGACTAACTGAAAGTAAGGCCCAAGGCCCACTATGCTATGTAGGCTCCCTTCTCTATTCTATCACATTAAATCAACGTAAAATAATGTTAAAATAATGCTTAACATTAATTTTTAAAACGTTTTTTTATTGTTTTTACAAAAATACATTAGTTTTTAATGCCATGCATAAGTTTTCGAAAAATTCGGGGCTACTCAAAGGCGCCCATATAGGAGGGCAAGGGGGGCTCGACCCCCCCCCCCCCTTAGAAATTAGAACTTTCTTGCTTTTAGTACCAGTGGCGGATCATGTGATTGTGAGGCCCCAGGCGCAACCTGATCCTGAGGCCCTCACAACAAAAACGATAGAATCTTACTAATATTAACAATGCTGGAAATTATAACTTTTTTTGTTTTTTGAATAAACGAACAAGCTTGGGGGGGGCAGTTACATTCTTATTTAAAAGTAAAAAACGACATTTCTGACCCCCCCCCCCCCCCAAAAAAAAAATAGTGAAAAATTTTGCCTCCTATATTTGTTCGTAATTTAGTCAGTACAGGGGGAGAGATCCCCGAGCCCCGCTTTCTGGCATTTACAGGGATCGGAGTGGTGATTTCAAAAATTTTAGGATACAATTTTGATAAAATTTTAGGACAACAGATATCAAGTTTTTTTTTAACTTAAACGTAACGTATAAGCTTAATTTTCGCAATGGATGATAAAACGATTCAAATTCAATCTTGAAAATTACAATACAATGCATTCAATCTTTTATTCTTTAACACAGTGACCGGTATGAAGTAAAAATAAATGTACATATGTCCAATTGCGTCTGTCAACTTGCTTTGTTGTTGTTGAAAAAATGTCCTTAAGAAGGAGGGATTAAAAGTAGAATGCAAGGTGTAAGTCCAAAATTTATTGCTTTTTCTTTTCATCAGATAATTGGAATCTCAGAATCATCAAAAATACCCCTGTAAATTCCAGATAAATCATTTAAAGACGCAAATGAATAATTGTTTTTTATGGCAACTAAAACTATAAGAAAACCTCCGCTTACGAAATTTTATCTTGGAGTGAATTTGAAACAAAAGCTTTGGATTGCTTCATTATAACCAATATGTTTTCAGTAAAAGACAAAGAACATGGAATTTAAAATACAGCTTGATTTTTCAAGCTACTTGTCAACCTCTTATGTCTCGCCGCATCAGCATGAGACAATACCTGTGAAAATAAAATGCTTTAAATTCATCCTTGTCTGCATGGCACCATGTGTTAATTTTGCATCTATTTCTCTCTGCCTTTTCAATCACAGGGAAGAGAATTTCGTTTCCCATGGCATTTAAATAAAACAAACTGTTATTCACATTTTTTAAACAAAAAGTTAGTGACTAAATTTAAAAATTATATGTGCAAGAAATAATCCAACTTCACTGAACAGAAACACAAATAAAAGCAAACTGAGTCTTTGTATTGGAAGAACAAACTAATGCTCAGACTACAACACAAGATACGCATTATAAAAATAAATATTACTTCCCACTTGGGGACAAACCATTTAACTTTTGTTCTAAATAAGCTTTTTGAACCAAGTGCTTACATTTGGGTTCTTATTTTGTTGTATAGCTTTTTTGTAGAAGAGGAATGACTGCAAGATTTAGAAAGTATAGATAAAACAGTTTTATAACTGAGCATTTGTTTTTGTTAACTGCATCCCCCCCCCCTCTAGAAAAAAAATGTAGCAGCAGCAAAGGTTTTTCTCTTTCTTTAAAAAAAAAATCTTAAGGTCTACGAAGTTTGTCTTGTCTTAAAATACAGGCATATCAGCATGAAAAGTTTCATTTTTCTGCACAAGTAGGGAATATAGTGCGAACATTATAGAAATTTTAGGAATTTTAGAACAATTCCTAACCCTGGGCATTTAGCAAAATCCCAGCTTTCCTCAGTTTACCAATGGAAGTATAATTCAGTTGTGCAATCAGAAAAAAGTCCAAGGAGGGCGATGCACTTAGCAAAAAGAAGAGAGAGAAAACTTGTGATCTGATAAGGAAAGGGGGTCTAAGGGTTCTCCCGGGAAAATTTTTGAAACTTAGAAGGTTTAAAAACGCCATTTTAGACTTTCTTTGCTGATGTTTATGGACAAAAAGGTGAAGTTGTCTCATCGGAAGGTGGTAGAAATTGAAACCTTAAAAACGCGATTATAGGCCATTTTATTAACGTTAGGCAGTGGCGTACCCAGGGGGTGGGCTGATAGGGCTACAGCCCCCCCCCCCGAAATTTTCAAAATTAATTATAAAAATTATAATAAAGAACAAGTTTTTTTTATGATGTATTTTTGAAATCTTACATTCGTATTGATATCAGAAAAGCGATACATGAACTTTTCTTAGCTACAGTTCATAAGTATCCCCCCCCCCAGCTCAAAGACTTTCGAGCTCAGCCCCCCCCCCCCCCGAACTGATTTGTCTGCGTACGCCGCTGACGTTAGGGTAATGGATGGAGCCCAGGGAGTGCCCCCAATATATTTTTTTTAAAATAGATCGAAATCAATTTTCAGCCCCTCGCTGGGGTTCTTCCATGAAATTTTTTTTTCAAAATTATGGTCCTAAAAACTTCAGCAAACATTTTATTTTCAGGGGCTATGTCATTTAAATTTTTTCTAAGTGTAGTTTAAAAAACTTAATTTTTTTATGATATTAAAGAAAGTCTGTTCGGGGACCTTTGCTCAAGTATTTTCTGAAATTCAAGGAGTTCATCGGCTTTCGGAGTCCTGGGTGGTAATCCTAAAGCGTACGCTAAGAAGTGTGGTGATGATGAGAAAAGTATAATGAGTTCGCGCGCGCAACTACGAACGAATCCAAGTGAAATTCTTACTCTCATATTTTTACTTTTCCTGAAATTATTTATATACTTCTGAAATTCAAAATTCGTAATTTAATTTCCTTTAATGTTTGAAAATTCTGATTCTTCAGAAGTTTTCAAGCAAATCTTAAAGCCTATGTTTTTTTTTTATAATCATTATCATCGTTTTTTTTTTTTTTTTCTGAAGCAGTAAAACATGCTTTTTAGTACATGACAAATGTTGATGTACAGTCCTGAAAATAAAACTGAAACACTTCATTAGTTGGGGAGAAACTAACCTGGCAGCATTAAGAAAGCTACGCAGATCTTAATTATAGCATTACGACGCTGTCAGGTTAGGTTTGCCGCAACTACAGTTTTTATATAAAACGTTTGTCTTTAATAAGTAAATCAATCTTAATGAAGTTGAAATTGTAAAATATATTACAACAAATGGCACCAGTAAAATAAGGAGAACACTCAAAATCAACTACTTTCGCAGCAGAGGCATTTAAATTTTTTATAGTAATTTCATAAAGCGTATTTGTAATGAATTGACAAATGGTTCTTTCCTCTATGATGGAAATATAATTTAAAGAAGAATTAACAGTATATTCTTTTTTTCAAAAGCAATACCTTTGTAACACTTTAATTGTAGCCTATTATATTTCAAAATTTATCATTTAACACCAAGATTGCAGCATAATTCTAAAAATTAAATAGCTATTAAAACATATTTAACTTATCTCAAAAGGAATGGTCTTGTCGTTGATGGAAGACACAGAGCAAAAGCACGTGCACGAGTGAATCAAAACAGCAAATGGCACAACTTCTTCGTTCTTCCTCCAAAAAAAAGAAAGAAAAAATTCCCGCCTTTTCCAAACTGCTTATTTAGTTAAATACGTCATAAAACTATCTTGTTACGGGTTGGTCACTGGTGGGAAAGTGGGAAATTTAGCAAAAAGTAAAGAAAGAAAACACAGCTGTGCGCTGTACTTCGCTCTGGACCCCCCACAGATCTGTCTCTTCTCCCTGCAGCATTCTAGATAAGGAAAGGGAATATAATTGTTAGTCAAGAAGAGAGACCATTCCAAGAGGTCGAGTTTTACAACCCTTGTTGTAAATCCTGCTATCTGCTCCCCTTATTTAGAAAAACAACGATTCGGGCATAATCGCACAAATGTCGATTGGTATATTTTGAGGACTGATATAATACTAACACAAAAATGACGACTGGTTATCATTTATTTGGGTAGATGGGGGGGGGGTCTCACCCCACTCTGCCTCCTCTCGACACTTCCTAGCTATATGGCTATTCCAATTAAAGCAAGTATCTTCATGTGTATATCAATAGTACTTTTTTAAAACAAGATGCATACTCCTTACTCAGACGAAGCCGACTTGTAAGTGGTCAAAGAACTCATTGGAACGGGACAAGTTCTTCTGGAAAGCAGGTCCGGAAGTATAAATTTTGGGGCCCCCTGCAAAAACTCTGTAGGACCACTCCCCAGAGGCCAGCAATGTGTACATTCGTACCGTTAATAAGAACTTAGTGCTATTTTTTTATTTTCATTTATTATTATTTTTTCAATTTCTTGGGACATTGGGCCCTTTCAGGTCGTGTCCCCCCCCCCCTGCACTGCGTGGTTTGCGGGTACGCAGATCCGGGCCTGTTGGCAAGACTAACTGTGCATTTTATCAGAATAATTTTGTCGAGTATTTTACAAAGACAATTTTATGCTGAAATTGTGGGAAGAAAAAGGAAAATCCAAACTCTAGGGAAAATCCAAACAAAGGCACCTGAAGCCAGGGGCCTCTAAGATTCAGGGGGCCCTATTGGAATCAATCAGCCCGCGCTTAAAATTCATGATTAAATATCAATTTTCATGAGTTTTGAACATTTTGCACTCAAAATTATGGCTTTCCACGACAAATTCTCAAAAGAAAAATTTTGGTTTTGAGGATAGGCTAGTTCGCAGCTCCGAGGCCCCCTGCTTTTCTGGAGGCCCCAGCTAGCGCCTCATGCGCCTATGCGGTGATCCGCCACTGTTTAGTACTTTTTCTCTGCAAAAATGTAAAAATATTTCTTCTCCAGGCATTCATGAATAAGTTATTAAAAAAGTCAAATTTTAATGACTCGAATCTATCCTGAAATTGATTTCCATGGGGAAAATATCATGCTAAACCATAGTTAAAATATCTGAGCCCCCCCCTTACAATTTTGAATTTGGGCGCCCATGGGGCCACTTAGAAAGATGGACCCTATGTTTTAATCGGCATGTGCTTTAATCACCCCTGAAAAACAGCGATCTTGATCACACTTCATCTCCGTCCCTTTCGTCAGCCCTCCCCGAGCGCGCCGTTCGTCCGAGAAAATGCGGCCCAAGCTTCCGTCGACTCCCCGGCATCACGATCATCGATTAGCTCCGAGGACGGAGAGAGAGGGAGAAGGCTACCGGGAGCTCTCGACCGACGTCGCCGGGGAAAGTTCCGCACTTTCTGCTGGGACACTTCGCGAAGTGTCTTTTGGCACGATGTGCTTCCGCGTCTTTGGAACTTCTCCGACTCGGAGAGTGGCGGGCCACCTTTGCAATTAAACAGGCCTGACGAGGGGGCATGTAAGCCTAGTCGGAAACTAAAGGCCCAGACCTTGGGGGGCCCGGCGACCAGGGTTGCCAGACGTCCCGGAATTCAAGGGACAGTCCCATATTTTGAAAAATTGTTCCGCCTCCCGGGGAACTTCCATTCGGGATGGCTAAAGTCCGGAATTCTAGCAAATAACTATTTTTCAAAACAAGATATCATTTTAAGGGAAAACAATCAAGTAAAGCAAAAAATGTGAAATAAAGAGCAATAAGAAAATCATGTGGCAGCAAACGCAAAAATTTTGTTTTAATTTCGTTTTTGTTCCGGCGGCAGACTATGAGGAGCCGAATGATCGCTTCCTCTTTGCTCATCGACTAATGTTGGAAATATGTCTACGAAGAACAAGAAACATTTTTATTAAGGTTCTTTTGGTGATTAATAAAAGCTGCTTATCGAGTACTCAAGAAAATAATGACAGATATTTTTAGTAACGTTTTCAATTATGGAAATTTCACGATAGTAACGGTAACTGAAAAGCAATAAATGCACTTTTAAACACTTAACTATGTTTGAAAGCCCTGAAGGTTCAAAGTGATCGAAAGCTGTACTTACTTGTCATTTCGGATAATTAATCCTAGAAAAGTTGTGTTTTAATCCAATAGTGTACTTCATTCAATGTGAAAGACACACAAACGCAATCATTATTTGTCCGCCATATTGAGGTGGTTGAATGTATGTCTAAGGCAAAAAGCGCATGCGCAATGAGTCTTTCTGCGATTGCATGCTGTTTTGGCTCCTCTGCTCTATTTTCTGGCCAGCATTGCACCTTCAGGCACTATGCTTTCACCTTAGAGGGAATATTTTCACTCGTCTGGAACCCCTGGTTATGACTGTGTACTCTAAAGTGGTAAGTTTGAGTACTTTTGGAAGTCACTGTGTTGTACACACTAAAGGAATTGTGTATGAAAATTTAACTTAAACATTTCCACTAATTAATGTTATTGACATATTTCTGTCCTTTGTACACATTTACTGTTTTAGTGAGAAAAGTAATGCATAATACTTTGGATTTTGGTAGGCAGAAACATAGAAGAAATATTTAAACAGAAAAAAAAAAGAACATTGGAATGTAAATTTTTTAAATTTACATTACATTAACATAAGTAAAAAATTTCGAAACATTCAAATTTTTCTCGAGTGGAAATAATCCCCTCCGAGGAAAAAAAAAACAAGCTTTTTTTTCTTACACAAAATTTCAAATTTTTTCCCGATCGTTCCCATTTCCACCCGTGGATAATGAAAGGTTGGGCACACTGACCTAAAAGATTCTGAAATGCTATCACATAAATCTTTAGGCAATAAACAGGCGACAGAAATGGCATCGTGCGGCTACGAATACCCCAGAAATTAACGAATCAATGTGAAGTAATTATAGTTCCAACCAACGAACTAAGAACGTTGCGAAAGGAAGTCAGAGAAGAAAATGGTTATAAATATTTTTTCGGAACATTTTAGCATAATTTCTTTTTGCTTCCATATTGGAAGATGTATGAAAACATATTATAACGGATCCGGTGCGACTTCCAACTTTCTTGAAAGGACGACACAGTTCTTGAGAGAAACACAGGGGATTTATTTACACTATGTACAGGAAAGATTGTTGACAACTGCTAAAATAATCATCAGCAATTAAGCAAATAACAATCAACACCGTAAACTCAAGAGTTTCACACGTATTTACATCCAAATAAGCAAAAATACAGCTCAAAACAGAGCAATAAATGCTCTCCAGCGTATCGCAGCAACGATTCACAAGCAAAAACTAACTCGAGACTGACTTTTTATCATGCGAGCCGCTATTTATACACATCGAAAAGTTTCAACAACGTTCCAAAAGATTCCCGAAAATCGTAGACGGTTATTTTATTTCTTTCCATTCACAAATTTTATCATTCAGAAATGAGTGCACCATATACTACAGCAGAATGTACGGGGGCTGTATATTCATTACAAGAAACTATTTACAGGTTACGTTACTACAACAATTTTAGATGAAAGATAATTTAATAAACGCCAAATTTATAGCTAAATTGCGACAAATCAATCACAAAAATAATTACTACTTTCAGAATTTGTAACAATATGGTTCAGAGCTCGTAAATGTGTTTTTATCATGACTAGAGCGCGGATTATATGCATAAGCAATTGCATATTTTTGCTTTTTTTGACGTTAGTGCATAGGGGACTGGGGATACTTGATCCCGACTTTAGTTTTCAATTTTTTTCCTCTGATGCAAATTATCAGTTGTTTTTGTTAAAAAGTACTTGAACAAATGTAATCTTTTCCTTTATCTGACAGTATTTCTTTTAGTTGAAATTAAACAGATAGATTTGGTAAAGTAATTTTTTCAATAATTTCATAAAGGGATCATGTCAAGGGATACATGATCCCTTCATGGGGGGATACTTGATCCCACTGAGAAAATACATAGATTTTTCATTAGATCAGCAATTTATTTATGGATTTTAGTTTCTTACATAATGTTTCTAGAAAATATCCCAATCCCCCCCCCTTTTTTAAAATAAGATTATAATAATGTGAACACAAAATAACATCTTTTTGAATTCTGCTAGGACATTTGTAAAAAAAAAAAAAATGTACACAACTTCAATGAACTTATGATGCTTTTGATCACTTACTTATTCTCCTATACAGCTATGAACAATATATTTTATAAATAAAACTAACCATTTTTTAAAAATAGCCCAATGAAACTAAAATTACAACAAATACAATAAATTGGATGATAAGAGGAAAAATCAACTTATTTGCTTCTTGTTTTGCAATGATAAAATTGAGAGTTTTATCAAATGAATTAATTTTTAAAAAGAGGTTAGAAATATGTTAGCATCAGTGTATACTTATAAAAAAGAAAAGAAAGCCTAGTACATGTTTTCAAAACCTGAAAAGTCAAATGCAAACAGTTTGTTTGCTGTAGTTCTTAAAGTCAGGTTTTTTTTTTTTAATTTCGGTGATTATTTCTGGGATTTTTAATGCATATTCCAACGATTTTTAGATGCATATAATCCAAAGTGAAACAGAAACTAACAAGATAAGTGAAGACCAGGCGAAAAAGTTTGTGCTTGCGAACCGAGAAAAAATAGATATTTATACATAAGAGTCGAATTAAAAGATCCTCTAAAGCAAACCCACTGCAAGCTTTTGGATTATCGGAGGATTATGTTAAATAGCCAAACATGAAGACGGGAAGATAACGAATCCATCGATACCTGGTTCGATGGTCAGTTCACTGTCGTTCGGGAGAAGAAGCTTGGACATACACACTGTTAAAAAAATTTCCTGAAAATAACGGATAAAGTACACTGTAAAAAATCTCGGAAAACTCTCTGAATATATAAAAAAGTTTTCCGTAATACACAGATTCGTACGCCCTCCGCAGTTTTCTGCTATAATCAGAAACGTTTCCGGTTTAGCAAGAAAGTAAGAGTCGACGCATGCGCAGATTACACGGCAATTTATAGTCCAGCAGAAAATCTAAACTGAAACTTTCGAAAGCACGCAATGAAAACAAGTGCTGACTCATGTATGCGAAGTAACACTCATCAAGGGAATTAGTAGAAGTTTTGTTCCTCGCATGAATTCACTGAAGATAATTTTAAAGTCTTATATTTTCTTGCTTATGTATCGTCATGAGATTGAATTTGAAGCTATGTCACTTATTTTTAAGTACGAAGTGCAAATTCTCGACGCATGCTCGCGGAAGGAATATAAACTGAAATTAAAAACCAAATAACTGCCTAGAGGACGCCATGTAAATTCATTGCGTCGCATAACTTGTGTAGGTAATTTACTTTTTTCTTGGATACTTTTCTTCTTTCTACCAAATGGGTAATTTTTGTTGGCAGAATTTTATTCTGTCATAAAAATCACCTTTTTGGTGACCAAAGCCTGCAAAAGACCACCACCGACGAATAGGTAAGTCGCTTTGCAACTCTATTACTTTAAAGAGATTTAGTTCATATGTTCATATAAAAAAATTTAAATAAGTGTTATTGTGTACTTTGTTTTTATGTGTCAATCTCAGTTAATATTTGGCTGAACATTTATGTATCAAGCATTATGAATTAAATGTTATAATATGCAAATTGTCAGGTTTGATAGTTCGTCTTTAAGGTTGCATGTTTTCATTCTCTTGTAAACAGTGTAGCTAGATTGTATGAAGTAAAAAAAAAAAACTATCTCTTGTAATTAGGAACATAGTGCTTCAGTATTATCTAAATGACGGTATCTCTTTAAATATTTGCATTAGCGAAACGCTTTAAATTAGTTAAATGTGTATTAATTTATTTAACAAATAAATACATGTATGTATTTAAAAGTGTCTTCATTTTTTTCGTTTTACGAGCCTCAATTTTACCAAAAGCAAAAAAAAAAAAAAAAAAAAAGACTTAATAAAATAATTTTGTATTTTTACACCATATTAAAGTATTTGACTTATAATTCATATGATACTTTAATTTATAATGTATATGATACTTTGATTTATAATGTATATGATGTTGCTTTTTCGAGGGGGGGGGTGCTTCATAGCATTTTATGGGTGCACCATCACTCTTATGGGGGGTGGGGGGGGGTATTCTCGTATATATGAAATGGAATAATCATGTAATAGAGTTCAATGTTTTAATAAATAAAATATATAATGCATTTTGCGCACACTGTAAAAATAAAATCAGTAACCTATTTTGAATAAGTATTTATATTTGTGATGAGCTGGAAAGGGAAAGAACAGAAGAATCAACCCGAATGGTTCCAGCAGGGGGACTTGGTGTCATATTTAAATTCATCAATTTCTCTGTTGGTACTTTTCGGTACACTTTGTTCGTCAGAGAAATTGATTTGAGGTGAACAAATTCCGGAACGCGAAGGGTAGGTAAGTCCTGTCAAATTTTATCCGAAGATAAAAGCTATCAAGTTTGATACAAGATATGTTTTTAAGTTCTGCATTAAAAATACAATATGTTGATAGTTTTGTCTTGAAAATATTGAGAGAAAAACTGAAGTTTAAGATTGTTTAACAAACAATCCCCACTTTTCAGAAGGTACCGCCACTCCAATTCCCCGACGATTTTGTGATTAGGAGTGAAACTAGTAGATTATTTCATAATTTTTCAAAAATTTATAACTGTGCATATGTTATGCTGTTAACCATGCTATTTGTCATTAGAAATTCCAAAAAAAAAAAAAAAAATCCACGAATGATTCTAAAATTGCTTGTATTATTGCTCTTAGATATGAAAGAATTGAAACTGATATGGTATGCAATACTATAATAAAGAATTATATTTTAGAAGAAATCACGGAAAAAGGATTCCGAAATTCTCGGAAACGTTTTTGAAAATTGTTTGAAGAATTCCGAAATACTCGGAAACGTTTTCGAAACTTTCATGAACCACAGCTGCACAGAATACTCAGAAACATTTCTGGAAATTACGGAAAGAGGATTCCGAAATACTCAGAAACGTTTCTGAAAATTACGGAAAGAGGATTCCGAAATACTCAGACACGTTTCTGGACATTACAGAAAGAGGATTCCGAAATACTCAGACACGTTTCCGGACATTACAGAAAGAGAATTCCGAAATACTCAGAAACGTTTTCGAAAATTTCATGAACCGCAGCTGCACGATATACTCAGAAACGTTTCCGAATTTTTTTTACAGTGTACCGGCAGCAGAGTTGCCGTAAATATTACGTTTCCGTTAAATTATTTTCCGTGACTTAACAGAAGTTCCATTTCTCATTTCTCCGTTTAGTTCTGTTCTTCCATTTATAAATGTTCCGTGATTTAACGAAAATTCCATTTCTCTTCTTTCCGTTGATCTATTTTTCCGTTTTTAAATTTTCCGTTCATCTATTCTTCCGTTTTTAAGTTTTCTGTGTCTTTACAGAACTTTCGGTTCTTGATTTTTCGTTGCGCTATTTTTTCGTTTCTCATTTTCACATATTTTACAGAAATTTCATTTTCGTTTTTCTATCCTATGTTTAAAATGATATATAATAGAAAAATAGTTAACTATTCGAAAACTATTATTTTTTTAATTTGTATTTATTACTCAAATGTGTTTTAAGTGAAATTTTTGCTTAATAACTTACCTTTCAAGCATCTATCTCGAAATTTGCACCTTCAGATGAATAAAAATAATCGAAAAGTACCAACAAAGAAATTAGTGAATTTGAATAAAACACCAATTTTTGATGCTGATACTAGTGTTCACTCTAGAAAAAAAAGGGCAGGGTGCTGGCCTTTGAAAGGGGCACTTTTTTTTTAAAAAGGGCACTTTTTCAACGCGCTGCCCCCCCTCCAATGATGCACCACTCAAAAAGTACTGAGCGCCCCTCCCCCCCCCAAAAAAAAAAATTAAGAGGAGAAATAACACTTAAAACACCTTGCAAAAATTCAAATAGTCTAGTCTGCACCATGCACCCCCCCCCCCCCTTGATCGCCGTCACCACTAACTTTAGCATTAAATATGCTTTCATCCTGAAAATGCACTTGCCTTCAGAATAGGGTTCAAGCTCACCCCCCCCCCTCACACACAAATGCCAACTAAGCTAAGCAGATTTTCCACACTCCATAGGAACATTAAGCTAATGCTGAAACTTGGCTTTGGGTGTTTTTCAACACTTTTCAGGCCATAATTTTAACTACCTATAAGAGTAAAAAAAAAATTCTAGGCGTTTCAAAACCCTTTGAATTTTAATTTAAGAAGAACAGTATTTAATTACTGATATCCCCTTCCTACCAAAGAAACTGCCTAGTAATGTGCATTGTGCCATTAAGTATTTTAGTAGACATCAAAATTGCGATGAGTGTAAATTCTCCTTTTTTAAATATATTACAATTCAAACAGGATAATTAATTAACTTAAAATACTGTGTGCAGTGCTTCAAAAATGCAGTGGTAGCAAGTTGCAAAACTAAAAAGACTTTGTTTGAGCTCTATTTCCTAGTCTTGGAGTTGTTCAAATTCATAACACAAATGTGTTGGCAGATGTATGCGCTCCTAAATGCAATGCATTAGCAGCTTGGGCCAAACTAAGATTTTTATCTCAGACAATTTTTGTGAAAATTTATTATTTCGGCATTTTAATTTTGTTATTTTTTTTAAAATCAATTGTATAATATTTATGAAAGAAAAAGAAACAGTGCAAGATTATTTTGGTTAGAAAAAAGCACAAGTATGTCAAAAGTATGCTTTTTATTATGTCAATAAGTGTTTTAAATAATCTGTTATATGAATCACACACACATATACAAAGATAATAAAAATACTTAGCAAAAAGGAAAGAATTGAATTAACGCCCTGTCAATGCGATGTTTCCATTTCAAACGGTTTTTTTTTGGGGGGGGATGGGGGTTAAAAATCCAAGATATTAAAAAAATACCCTTACATTTTAGCCCAGTAAGCTTTGTACTATGTTCTTCTTAGGAAACAATCAGAAAGTTAACTTTCCAGAAACAGATGTGAAAAGGATTGCTACACAATCACTAGCAATGCGCTAAAATTAGCTAAGCCTAATTTCCACGTGCAGAGGAAAAACGGTCACAAAGGGCTGAAATGTTAGGAAATTGTCCTATCCCTCTCATTGTTGATTCTCAGAAGATCAAGGATGGGAAGGAATGAAACAAAGATCTCTCCCTTCCCAGAAGACCCTACTCCTTCCCCACAACCTTTCAAAAACCCACCCTCAGTAGAAGGGAAGAACATGCCTTTGTTTCCTACTGATAAGCCTCTTTGAATTCTGAGAATCTCACCCCTTCTTCACCTAGGTATTTGCTTCCCCTTTTGTTTATGGGGCCGTTTTCAAGGTGAAATTCTGGGAACAAGGATAAGACATGGGCGTTTTGCAGACGATCGCTGGACAAATAAAATTGCCCCGATATCGCCGCAGATCGAAACGATGGTTGAGGCATCTTTTTAAAAACACAGGGTGCAATTTCTTATTTTTGAAAAGGGCGGGGCGCATTTCACGATCTAAAAGAAGGGCAGGGCGCATTCTGCTGATATGGAAAAGGGCAGGGCGCTGCGCCCTTCAAAAACGGCCTAGCGGGAACACTACTGATACTGCTCGATATTTCCTTCTACAATCTCCTCGTACATATTCTGGCGTGGCATGGAAAAGCATACATGAAAAATAGAATATTTTTATTTGCAGAATGAGTCAAATAAAATACTATTAAAAACCGGTTGACTGTATCATGGAATAATATACCTGATGGAGAGTACCGCATACCAATTTACTGTGTTTAAAAACAGAATCATTGACAAACATCCGAAGAATTTTTTGCTCAGATGATGTATACCCCCCCCCCCCACCGGTGATTTCCTCATTTTTCACTCATTGGAATAGCAACATGGATTTTTAGTGCATAAGCATTATAGGCTAAACATATCAATCAGTTCGTTTTACCCGAAATGTTTTTACAAGAGACTTGCAATAATCTCAAATAAGGTGTTGGATGAGATCCCAAAGAAATAAATTAAATAATTTATATTTTTTATTATAAATGAAATCCCGAAGGGAGTAATGAATGTTTCCAGATTTCTAAGTAGTCAAGAAAACACATTCTTGTAAAATTGTAATTGTATTTTCAAATATTAAGAGCCATTATTTTGAAATTCAGACAAAAAACGGAAATTTTGGCAGTGACCATTTTTGATTTTTCTAATTTTTTTATATCTCAAAGTAGGCCATAAGAAGTAAACATTCTGAAATTTTTAGCTTTCGAAAAAAATTTTTTCGCTCGTTAAAAATTCCCAAAGTTTGACGTTTTGCAGCGCTTTTAAGAAAAATTCTAAAAGTCGCATTTCAGTGCGCTTTAGCTCTTTACAGAAGCACTACCCCACGGTTATGTTTATATTTATTGGTTGTACTGTATCTAGTGACGACGACTTCATAGTTAGCCACCCCCCGAAAAAAATGTAACATATACTGAAAGTTTATACTATGAAGAGAGTAAATGACACAAAATTTGTTTGAGGTTTAATTTTTTTTAGGAGAAAAATGCCCTGATATTTTTCAAATTATCAAAAATTGTGCTTTTTTGATCACAATTAACTCAAAACAGCATCACTAGGAAAAAAAACCTTTTATATATTATGGTACCTGGTTGTGTAAAACATCATGAAAAAGAAAGCACATGGGATCTCTTCTTGTTTTCCAGAAAATAATTTTTTTTGTAGCTCATTTTATGCGTTTTCTCGTACGTAAAACGTGTGTCCAGTATGCAGATTAGATCTTCTAAAACTTTAAGGATGTAGTAGGAATGTATATATGTGTGTATAGAGAAAGAAAAAGACTAGTAATACTTTATTTTTCTGATTTTTACAAATTGATTTATTTTAATTGCAGGTAATTCAGAAAACGATAAATCCATATCATATATATATATATATATATATATATATATATATATATATATATATATATATCATGAACAAAATCTGTTTCACTTTCCTCTAAATGCCTTTTTTCTATGTCATCTTCAAATACCTCTAAAAGGCTGTCGGTTCTTGATAAATCAGTATTATCTGCTTTTTTTTCCTTTGTACATCGGTTAAAAGCAGCTTCAATTTGACTTTTTGTCAGATATTCGTTTGGTTGGAATATTTTTATGTCTTCAATCATCTCTATTCTCATTGCATGTTCTGCAACAAAAGAGAAAACAAAGAGGACAACATTTTGGAAATCTCATGTGAGGGGTGGGCTCTCCCAACTCGTAAAAGTACACAATTTTCATTGAAACAAATAGAATTTCTTTATGAAAAGTTCCTTTATGGTAAAAAAAACCAGCAGAAAACAGACGTCCGACCAAGTAGAACATGCAATGAGTGAAGACATAAAAATATCCGAACCGAACGAATATCTGAAAAAAGTCAAATTCAAACTGTTTTTAGCTGATATCCCAAGCAAGAAAAAGCGAATAATACTGATTTATTAAGAACTGACAGCCTTTTAGAGGTGTTTGAAGATGACATAGAAAATAGACATTTAGAGGAAAGTGAAGCAGATATTGTTCATGATATATATATATATATATATATATATATATATATATATATATATATATATATATATATATATATATATATGATATGGATTTATCGTTTTCTGAATTACCTACAATTAAAATACCATCAATTTGTAAAAATCATAAAAATAAAGTATTACTAGTCTTTTTCTTTCTTTATACACACATATATACATTCTTATTACATCCTTAAAGTTTTTGAAGATCTAACCTGCATACTGGACACATGTTTTACGTACGAGAAAACGCATAAAATGAGCTACAAAAAAAATTATTTTCTGGAAAACAAGAAGAGATCCCATGCTGCTTTCTTTTTCATGATGTTTTACACATAGCCAGGTACCATAATATATAAAAGGTTTTTTTTCCTAGTGATGCTGTTTTGATTTAATTGCGATCAAAAAAGCACAATTTTTGATAATTTGAAAAATATCAGGGTATTTTTCTCCTAAAAAAAATTAAACCTCAAACAAATTTTGTGCCATTTACTCTCTTCATAGTATAAACTTTCAGTATATGTTACATTTTTTTTCGGGGGGTGGCTTTTTTGGGGAAATAACGCAGGTTCAACTTGCGCGAAAACGGATAAAATCCATACTTTGCGACCCCGTATCTGAAAAAAGCAACAACCCCCAACCAAAATAACAATGAAGTCATCATCACTAGATACAGTACAACCAACAAATATAAACATAACCGTGGGGTGGTGTTTCTGTAAAGAGCTAAAGCGCACTGAAACGCGACTTTTAGAATTTTTCTAAAAAGCGCTGTAAAACGTCAAACTTTGAGAATTTTTAACGAGCGAAAAAAATTTTTTGGAAGGCTAAAAATTTCAGAATGTTCACTTCTCATGACCTACTTTGACATATAAAAAAATTATAAAAATCAAAAATGGTCACTGCCACACCTTGTCTGAACTGCAAAATAATGGCTCTTAACAATCTACTATGCCTTTTCGCAAAAAATATAACAGCAAGAAATACTTTTATTTAGAGATTCAAAATGTTTACTTTCAATCTGTCAAAAAAAAAAACTGAGTGAATTTTTCTGTCTTGCTCGCACACCACGATAATCTCCGGTTGATACGAAATGTTGGCCATTTGACGTTTTAATGACTTTCAAGAATACAACGCGTTAGAGCACAAACAGTAACTTTATAATAGTTCTATAAATTCTAAATCAGCTACCATCGGAATTCTATCAAATGCATATTAACAAGAAAAATACATTTGTATATTAACATGTACAAAGATATTCGACAATACTTACATGTGACCAGCGATGCTAAATTTAATGTCTCCATGGCATCTGGACACAAGTAATCCAATAGTACCAATAGCCTTTATTTTAAATGCATAACACGAGATCCTAAAACTATTCTCACCGCTAGAACACACAATATGACTAACGAATAGAATTGTCGTCGAGTTGGGCAATAGTATTAAACCTTCTGGCAATTTGTTTGTTTGTCTGTTTACTTCTGTTCTGTTTTCCGCGAACGTAGTGTAGTTGCTTTGTGTGTGTGTGTGTGATTTTTATTTATTTTTTTAATATCATTATTATTTTTTTGAACAGTACCAAAGAAGTTTGTTAATTTGCTTTGAATTATGTTTTTGTTTTTCGAGGAACAACCAAGGCTCTAAAAATATTTTCATTCGTACCTCTGGTTGGAAAAAAAATGGAATCATTTCTGCTCGTCAAATAAAATTGAATGGGCATGTTAAGGATGGTTCAGTTTCGAATTTTACACATTTGGTAGAAAGAGTCACAATTGGTTGAGTCGTAGCCGTTATTGTCACCGTCCCCCTTCCCTTCCTACACTGTAAAAAATATCTGTTCGACCTTTAACCATAATACGGTTCAAACAGAAAGTCCAC
>NC_072735.1:181921272-182015120 GCF_026930045.1 Uloborus diversus | reverse complement strand
TATTATTTTTCTCATCTGAATTTGCTTGCGATTGAGCTACACTGTTAAAACTACAGGTTGCGTTTGGCACCTTTCAGGGGTGAAACGCTTGTTCACCAGCGACACCCGAAAGAGAGCCGAAATTGCACCTTTAGCAAGGGTGAAAAACAGGCTCCCTTCACCTAACGTGCACCGTAGGTGAAAGATGGTACCCTAGGTGAGAAAAATGGCACCTTTATTGCTTCCTATAGAGATCCCTCCCCCCCTCCCCCGTGTTGTGTGAGTTTTTGAATACAATTGTGTTTTATTTATTTTTGATTTATATATACGAAGGCATTTGATCACATTTCAACTTTCGAACATAGTTTAGAAGTGTTCATGACTTTAATTTGTCTGTTCGTGCACTAACTTTCTTGCATTCACTCTTGGACTGCTCAGTAATTATTATGTTGTTGACAACTTTTACTGCATGACCCGTACTGGAAATGAATAGGGAAGGTATTTATCAATCATTTGCCGGAACAACCAGAAATATTAGGTAACATAAGATTAGAATCATGGGAAAATAAAAGCGTTTCATTAACGCTTAAAATTTTAATCGAGCGTAACATATCAATACTTATTATAAGGTTTAATATTTGAGTATCCTTAAGCGTACAAGATAAATACTAATTTCTTACTTCTTTCTTACTTTAAATACTAATTACTTCTTTCCAATGTCATGTTTTCCTTCAGATTAAAAATAAAAACGAGTAGATAACTACATTCGCTTCATGCAATAATGCCTAAGGAAGATACGTTAACCAAGTCACGATGTGAAACTTATGAGTCACACTGAGTGAGAGACATTTCTTTTTACGCGGGTTTTTTTTTTTTTTTTTTTTCCCCTCCGCCTTTGCTGCTCTGTTCGTTTTTACTACGTAGTTATTTCATTGAGAAGAAATATACATTGGTATATAGGGTGCTCACGTCGCGCGATGCATTTTTATTCCAGAATTAGCTATTCAATTATCAGCTGATTTAAAGTTTTTATTTTTAATGTTGTTGTTGTTCAAGATAGTACTGATAGATAGTTTTAGGTAACAGTTTTGCAGGATATAAATAGCAAGATATTAAATATTTAATAAGGTAAACGGAACAATAAGCAGTTGTCAACATACTTTAAACACTTTAAATACGTTCGAAAGCTCTAAGAGCTACAATATGATCAAATGCCTTTACTTACGCGAGGTTTCGAAGATTAATCCACGAAATTTTCAGTTTTGTACTTCATTCAATGTGAAAGTAAATTTCGTTGCAACTTCCTTCGTTCGCCATTCAAACTGAAGTTGTCGTTGGAGTTGTTGTCAGGGCGCATGCGCAACGAGTCGCTCTCCTATTGAATGGTCTTTTAGCACTTGAGTTAACGTTGTTCACCCACTGAGGAACCAAAAGCACCTTAACGACATTTCCTAGCCTCTGTTGCACCCTGAGTCACCTTTTTTTCACCCTAGGGTTAAATTCTTTACCCCTGTGGCACTTCTGGTTTTAACAGTGTACCTACAGTATCCTTAGAAGCAAATACCTCGCTGAAGCAAAAATTTGATGTTTTGACTTTGAGGTTGGAGTAAAATTCCTAAATGGAAATATGTTCCATTATATCATAAGTCACTTTGCGTATTTAAAACAAAGTTTGAAACTCAATCATGAAAATAAAATGTTAAATCGCAAACAGAATTAACGGTCAATATTTACATGTTCGCATCATTTAATACTGAAATATACGTTCTTGGAGAAGAAAACAGTTATTCATCCTTAAAATTTGAAAACTTGATTTGCACCCATCTTCAAAAATAGCTCGTTTGAATGTTGTTATAGCAAATGGTATAATGAAATCAAGACAAAAAGTTCTCTAAGAAAAGAACATACTAGTTCCCTTCTTTTTCTTTTTTTTTTTTCTTGACAATTCCACATTTTAATGTAACAGAAAAAAGTTCAGAGCTTTTGAACTCTTATTAGATTAATATAAAAATAAATTTAATTAGAAGGAAATCAAAGAGGGGGGGGGGTATTAGGAGTTCCTATGCATGAAGAAATAACTATTAGAGTTTCTTATTACATTGATTTCCAAAAATTCCGAGAGTAATTGTTGTTATTATTATAATATAATTACGTATATGCATCGGAAGGTATGTGGCATGAACGATAATTAATTGAAAAATGTTTGATTAAACATCTGTAGATAGTACACAATAAAAGTTATTGATTTATGTATTTCTGGGGAGTAAGTCAAAGTAGTCTTTAAAATCTGATACCACCCTGAGCTATAGAGTTTCCAGTGTGTAATTAGAAACGCGAGGCTCAGATGCCATCATTTCAACAGCGCAATGAAACCAGTGCCTGTAGTTTTGGGAAAAGAAAAAATCCAATTTATCTTCAAATTATTCTCCAGTCAAGTTCACTTCGCCCTCATTAGTGTGGTAGGCATGATAATCAATGGTTTGCGGCAATCCGCGTAGTTACGAGAAAAATAAATGAGTGGCATAGTTAGAGGGGGGATTAAAACATTGCATTAAGAATTCGTTTAATGCCGCAGGTGTGGGATTTTAGGGGTTTTTTTAAGTTATTTATTCACTCTTAGAAAACGTGATTATCATCATCTAAGTCTTTAAATCCTTACTATCAATGTCTACTGACCGACAAATGTGATTGAAATAAAAAGCAATGTACATAAAGCAAGCACGATATACGGGCGGATACGAACTAGCATTTTAAGGGGTATCAAAGGACATATATGTATATGTGTGTATGTTTATATGTTCCCAATACAAATCCAGTTTACGTCGGATCTCGACCAAATTTGGCAGGGAGGTACTTGGTCACCCTAGGGCTTTAGGTCACCCGAGAAGGTACGTAGGGTGGTTTTCAAATGCCGAAAAAGAACCGAACCATTTGAATTTAAAGACCCGAAAATGGCATTTTTCTATAATATGAGGGCAAAAAATTGCTCCCAAAAATTAGAATAAAATATGTATGAAAAATCCTGATTTTCCTGCATCAGATAAAGTTTGTTCCAATGTTCCCAGGTAATTAGAACCTGAATTATAACTGTTTTTAACTAATCTCGCGCTAAAATGTATATGTAAGTCTTTAATTAGAAATCCATTGTTAATCACGGTCATTGTTGAACAATGCTTTCATTAAAATTTGTAGAGTGAAGAAAATCATTTGAGACGAAAGATCTATTCCCATTTGTTTTCTCCCGAATACGAACAAATAAAATTCCAGCTTCTGTTTTGAGGCTTTTCCTGCAATCGAGGGATGTAAAATTTTTCCTTTTTGTTTACTTTTCCGCAATCAGTCCGGAAATTTTGCAGAAGTTTTTTGTTCAAGCCTGATTGTTGAACACGCGTCACTTGACAGAACTTTTATTTCCGAAGTAGATCGTGCAAAGCCGGGCGAGGCAATTAATAATTAGTAAATCAAAAAGATTAAGGAAAATCCTTATACACTTTATTCACAAAGTATTTGAACACTATGTGAAATAAAACACATTTGCATGATATTTTACATCCATCCAACTCGTATGCAATTATTAAAATGATCAGCTACAATAATGATGGAAAATTATGACGACGGTTCAGGGGAAAGGGTGATGACCCCATGACCTTCCAATTCTATCCGCCTTTGGTTGTCATTCGAAAAATTCGAAATTCTCTTACTATAATCGTAACATATTCTTCCATGTTGTTAAAAATCCTTGTAAGCTCATGCCTTCAAGCAACCAGGTCTACCTCTAGGGCTTTATGTGTGGGGTAAGTTTCTTTTGGTCACCTTGTTTTTTTTAATGAGAGCTAAAGAAACCTATTGTATCGTGATTGTTGGGTTTTTACGTCTTTTTTGTTGCTGTTGTTGTTTGTTAGGGCTAAGCATCATTATCTCATGTTTTAGATATCTCACACTTTTGCCTTATATAGGGTGCATATAAAAAAAGTATTACAATTTGAATAGTTAATTATAACAATTTGATTTAGAATACTTACAACTTGAGCTTAAAACGGTCGGGAAAAATCGGAAATTTTGAGAGAAAAAAGTTTTTCTTTTTTGGGGGTGTGGGGGGGGGGATTTTTTTTTCACTCAGGAAAAATTGAATAAAACTTTAGCACTAAACAATGTCTTCAAAAATTTACAATATTTGCATTCACATGCTTTTTTTTTTTTTTTTTTGTAAGAGGAAGCCGGTTTAAGAGATGAAATTTTAGGGTTTTGTTGATGTTTTTCAACAGGGAAGGAGAAATAAGGATTTATTCACTCTTACAGAATATTTTATTTATGTTTTGAAGCACACTTTGTAAGTTTTTCAAGTCATTTCCGCGAGAAATAGATGAGTTAGAAGCTGCTGTCCATTAAGGTGGATCGAAAAAAATGAAATTTCGAATCTTAATTTGGAATACCCACCAAAAGCTGTGCATATGTAAGAACAATACACATGTAAAATATTATCAAGTTTGAATAACTCCTTGAGGGTCCTACCAAGGCTTGAAATTCTCCAAAAATAGGAAAAAAGGTTAATTTTCCAAAATTTTCATGAAAATAATAAGGTTTAAAATTTTTGTTCTAATATCATTAAAATGTTTCCTTTTAACACGCTTTTCATGTATCTTCAAAATTATTTACATTCTTTGCAGTATTAGGTTCGCACACAAGTTCGTAAAATTTCAGGAAATTTCCAAAAACTGACTTTTTTCAAGTTTTTTTGCACATTGCAATATTTTTTCTTTTAAAGTCCAATTTTTTTGCAATGACTGTGCAGAATGCAGTTTTAAATGGAAATGAAATTATACTTTATTATATTAACAGCCCAGCACCTACGACAAAAAGCGTAATTGCTTCAAACTGGACCAGCGGTAAATTGTCGCAGATGTCTAGCAGTTTACCTATTGGTCCTGCGAAAATTCACATGGACCAGCAGTTTCACTATCAAGTAATTTCAACAGGTGATGCAAAGGCTGTTCGTATATTATGCAGTTCGCAGATTAACCATGGGCAGGGCCGGATTAACGTCTATTTACGCCCCTAGGCCAAACTTAGAGATTACACCCTCCTACTCCCTTCACATATTCGAAGTGTATCGAAATCGTATCCCCCCCCCCCTCCTCTTCTTTCTCAGTGGCGTAGCAGCGTCCGGGAGATAAGTAAAAATTTCACGCCCCTTCCCCAGTTTGAAAATTAAGGGATGGGTTTCATTTTCAATTTTCCCATGGTTAATGTTCAAAAAGGGGGGGGGGCTGTGGATTTGCCGGTGCACTCCAGAAATTTTCCAAAATTGAAGCTTCAGAAATGCAATTTTAGGCCATTTAACTCGAAGTAGCGGTCATCTTTGATGATGTTAGAGAAAGGGGTCGGTTAGGGAACTCTCCCCCTCCCTTTTCGAAATTAAAGTCATAAAACTAAGTTTTTGAAAAACTTTAATGATGCTGGGAGAGAACGAAGAAATTGAGGTCCTAAAACAATTTTAGAGGATATTTTTTGATGAGCGGGTTGCTTTAGCAAGGAACTTATTTGAAATTAAAGACTGCAACATTCGAAGACATCTTTTATGATGTTAGGGAAATGGATAGGGTTAAGCCATTCTCCCCCAGAAAGTTTTCGAAATTAAAAACCTAAATACTTTATTGTGAGTCATCTTTAATAACAAAAGGAGGAGGGATGGAATTGGGTAACTCTCTTCCGTAAATTTTTCGAATTTAAAGTCCTAAAAACAAAGCTTTAGACAATTTTAATAATGTTGGAGAAAGGCTGAACTCTGCAGCTATTATCCGGATTTTTTTTTTCTAAATTCAGGTCCTAATCTTGGGCGATTTTAAATGAGTTGGAGAAGGGGGGAGGGGATACTGAAGTCAAGGTCACTTCCCTGGAAAATCTTTGGGCTTGAGGACTTAAAAACAAAGTTTTAGACGATCTGTTATGATATGAAGCCTTTGAAAAGAAAACTCTAAATATGCATTTGTAAGACTTCTAATGCATCTGATGGTGCTGGGTAAAGGGATTGGGTTTGAGGACTCTTTCCCGGAAAATTTTCGAAATTTTAGACCATCTTCAAAACGCTAAGAAGGGGAGGGGGACCCTCCTGCACAGATGTTCAAAAGTTGAGGTCCTATGAAAAAAATCTCGATAATGTTCGGAAAATATAGAAACACTCGGAAACTTTTTGAAACTAACGTTTCATAAAAAGCAAACTCAGAAAAACTTTGAAGATGTTAGTAGAAGTGGGTTGGGGAAATCTCTTCTGTAATTATTTTCTGAAATTAAATTTATAAAATTCGCAATTTTTGGTTACCTTTGGTGACGTAACATGATGGGATTAGGCTCAGAAACCGCCTCCCTCCCCACATTGCTACGTCCCGAAATTTTCATTCATTTCTTAAAATATGTTATCAAACATCTTGCCTCAATTTTTCTTTTTCAAAAACATTTAACTGTTTTGGTTTTCCATTGTGAAATTTTCAAATTTTCCGCCTTAAAATTTTTATCTGTTTGGAAAACAAATGTCTGTAGCCCAAGGAAAAAGCTTTTACCGGTTTGAGCTGAGATGATATTTAGCAGTGATATCTGAAGTATTTTTTCCCCTTTTTATTTACATTTAAATATCATGACTCTTGAATTCCTTGATAGTTTCATTTTTTACCTTGAAAATATTTAAAACTGCTGGTCTCTCTCTGTAAATATATTTAATTTTTCTTTTATTTTTATCAACTTTGTTGTGATCTAGATGATGTTTTGAAAAAAAAAATGTTCAGAAAAATATTATGTTGGAAGTGAAACCCAATAACAGAGGTAATTATAAAGGAAAAGATAGAAAATAGTGTCAAAGAAATTATTTATTAGGAAACTTGTATGCAATGCTTAGTGTGAGAACTAAAGCAGACTATGGTGAATATTTTGTGTACAAAATAGGGGATATTATTGGCAAAGGCCGCAGGAGGTCACCGTGAACTCCCCAAAATTTCCTTATGCGTCAAACAATGTCTGACAGTTTGGAGACAACATAAAAATATTCTTTAAAGGGATGTCTATTGTCTGTTTTCGTTAGATTTTGCTACACGTGCAATTATGCATACTCGTGTTTTGTCATTCCGTAAAATTTGAAGCTTCATTCGGTAAATTAATAATTTCATCCCTTCAAAAATTTAAGCTTCGGGCGCCGCTAATTATTGACTGTCAAAACTAAACTTGAACTAATAAATTATTAATTGCAAAACATATACTTATTGACATGCTTTAAAGACATCAAGAGAAAAATTGTTTCATGAACAAGTTTTTTACATTGAACACTTTCTATATCATAGTTTTACCGAATTTTGAAATCATTGTTCAAATCAAAGATATTGAAAATTTAGTGTCACCGGGTTTTGAAAACCAGTGGGGGTGCTCAAACACCGAGCACAATGGACCAAACAAGGGAAATTTTTCAGAGCGTGTAACTCTCAAGAAAATGTGCTTCAGTTTTATAAACAGAAACACTAGGCGGAAAATATCTTATTTTACTTCGGGTTTTTACCACAAAAAAATTTTACGAGAAAAAAATAAATAAATGAAAATAAAATAAAGTAAATAAAATGAATTAAATTAAAGCAGAGAAAATTTTAGCGAGAATCAAAACACAAATAGTTTAGGAACAAAAACACAACAGTATAATTTGTTCTTTTTGTTAAGCTTAGCTAAATATTTAAAAATTCGTCCCTTTTTGTATGGCCTCTTTTTTCTGCTTGTAGAAAAAGAGGCCATACAAAAAGGTTTTCATCAGTTTTCTGCTGATAGTGGGGGTGCCCGGCACCCCGCAAATATTGGGGGGGGGGGGGTGCTGGAGCATCGCAGCGCCCTCGGAGTCGGCGCCCCTAGAAAATTATCTGTTTTGACCAGAAACAGTACCTAGACTCAAGCACTACGCCCCCTCTCCTCTAATTGCTTTTTTCTGCTCAATGGTACGGTCCCAATCAGTTCTAGCTGTATTTTTACTGTCCAAATACTAGCATGACACTTTCCTCTTATTTTTCTAATGAGCTGTTCATTTTTTTCTTCTCCTGGATATGCGCCCTTTTTGGCTTGCGCCCCTAGGCCAGGGTCTAGGTTGGCCTATTGGGTAATCCGGGCTTGACCATGGGACAGGATGTATAATTTTATTGTCTATGGCTGCAATTGCACCGTTCCTTTTTCTGGTATTCGTGGCCGTGCCATCACAGCCAAAAGATCCTTAAGGCTTAAACAAATTTTCAGTTCAAAAATCAAATTGCTGTCGCGACTTGTTTTCCCGTTCCAGAAGTTGGCGTCACATGACCCAAATAAAGAGAATTGGATTTTTCAAGCATGGATTCCTCGTTTATGGTTCTTCTATGGTATCTGCTCAAACCATTTCTTTTTGTCATAGTTTTGTCTTTTCGGCTATCAAAAAATGTACTTTTCAAACCCTTTCACTTCTAGTTTGCAGGTTTTGAAGAGAAGCACGTATTTCGTCTGTGACACCTGTGACACTTCTGTCGCTGTCTCCGAATTTTATTCTTATCAACGACTGTAGAGCGATACTTATTTGACTCAGTACCAAAATCCTGTAATGTTTCTGAAGCAATTGCTGCAGCACATCGCACATCTGTCAGAAATGCCGTACTGGTAGCACATTCTTGATATAGAGTTGGCAGAGAAAGCCTCATTTGCTCAAAGTAACTTGAGCCAACTTGCAGGAGTAACTTGAGTTTCAAAGTAACTTGTACCAACTTGCAGAGCCGTAAGGGCTATGGGGCCCCTGAGCATTGCAAAACTGCAGTTTTGTGCGTACGTTTGAAAAGTCGCTTTCATATTCGTGGTTTCTAGTAATATATTTTGCTCTTTAGCTCGGGGCTTGAATTGAGTTGAACTTAAGATTTTCCGTTAAAATCGAAACCCTTAAAGTTTGAGAGTAAGAAAGAAGAAACATGCAAATCGGAAAGATGTAACTATGGCAACGCCAAATAAACATCAATACTTTGGAACTAGTTTGATATACCCCCCCCCCCCCCCAAATCGTAAATTTGGCGACTTTTTTTCTCGCCAAGCATTTTACCTGTACAAAAAATGGTACAAAATACAAGAAAATACTAAATTTGGCAACAGCAAAAACCTAAAAGCTGAAAAAACCTAAATTGTCAACACCAAAATAAGAAACAGCAACCCTAAATAGTTCTTAGGGAGTGCCAGTTTTGGCGCGTAATTTTTGGGGGGGTATATCAAAGTTATACCAATACTTTTAATGTAGATGATATTAGTACATTATACTTAATAACAACAACTTATTTTAATGTTGTTACGGTACATTAATACAATCCTTCAATGTTGACTGATGAAGTTGTTGCTTACGGAAAAGAACTATCTCTTCTAACATACATCAAGCCTTAAATTTTGTGTTTGTTGTTCCTTGTGAACGGATGTTAAATACTGACCAACTTTCTCCAGGTATTAGATTTTGTCTGTCTTGCGGGAAGGATTTAGATTCATATTCTCGGCACTTGGCAGAGTCACAGCAAGAAGTATGCTTTGAATGACCAGAACCGAGGATCGAGATTTCAAGGAAAAATGAATATCAAACAGCCTTTCAACTAAATCCGACACTATTTTCTAAGATCCGATAAGGAAAAGGAATTTTAGAAAACAACTTTTGAGTGACTAGTTAAACGGGTAAAATTAAATTTGGTGACCAGTAAAGGAGGGTCATTTTACATTACTGTGAATGAGACCTTTTCGGGACCAAAGAAAAACGACCACTTAAACGGAGTGACCACTTAACCGGTCGACTACTTATTGAGGTTTCACTGTATTCGAACTTTATTTTTAACGGCTTTTAACTTTTTTTTCTTTGGAGATAGAAACTTAGTTTTTCGACATTAGGTCGAGATAGATCTGGAGTTAAAAAAGACGCTCTTTCCAGTGGTGTCTCAAAAAGAAAACTGTGGGACAGTTCCTTCACTTTTTACTGATAGATTTAATGAAGAAAGTAGTGCTTAAATTTTAGCTAAGCATAAAAAAGTTCGAGGTGAAAACGCAAATAACTCCCGCCGTGTTTAAGTTAGAGCGTTGAAACAAATTGCGTAGAACGCGGAAAATTCTACCCTTTCCAACGATATATAATATTAATTTGTGCAAGTAATTTTTCACCCCTTTAATAAGAAATAATAGGCAATTTATGCGAAATTTGAGCTTAAAAAATTAATTACAAAAAAACTAATTCGAATTTTAAAAAATAAAACCCCAAGTGCACACCCCCGGGCCTCGAAGCAATTTTGTACAAAATTTCAAGGCTGTAGGCGCTATGGGGTCTCCTAGGCGCAGGTCCGCCACAGACTTCCTTACAGAATTTCTTTTAAACCTTACTTTACTATCTTATACATATAAAATCTGAGTATCTATCTATCTATCTATCTATGTCCAAGCTTCTTCTCCCGAACGACAGTGAACTGACCATCGAACCAGGTATCGATGGATTCGTCATCTTCCCGTCTTCATGTTTGGCTATTTAACATAATCCTCCGATAATAATTAGCGGAGATATCAATTAAAAATTATTAATTATGACTTAGATTTCAAAATAAAATCCATATTTTTCGAAGGCTTTCCTCCATTCAAATTATTATTCAGTGCTTCAACTCAACTTTCCGGATGAACGCTTTTATTAAAATTTACAGCGTGAAGAAAATCATTGAGATGAAAGATCTGTTGCCATTTCTTTTTCTCGAATATGAACAGGTAAAATTCTTGTTTTTGTTTTGAGGCTTTTCCTGTAATCAGGGGATTTAAATTGTTTACTTTTTTGGGGGGTTTTCCGCAATCTGCCGCAAAACTACACTGACTTTTTTTTTTTTTTTGGTTCAAGCCTGAGTGTTGAACTCGCGTCACTTGACATAACTTTTATTTTTTAGGTAGCCCGTGCAACGCCGGGCACGCAGCTAGTAAAGAGATAATTTGCGAAAAATGCATAGGGAATTAAGGTACTCAATTTTGCAAAGCAAGAAAATAAAAATTACTACATTAAACCAATTTTCCCTGAATTTTTATAATTTTTTTTCGAAATTCCCTGATACTACCCTGATTAATAAAGTTCCCTGACTTTTCCCTGGTTCCCCTGATCTGTCGCCATCCTATATAAGAAAATTAGAGTTACGGGCTGCGGTAATGAGAGATACATAACACTTTGGGTTCTGGGTGGTGACCTTGACCCAACATCTCCAGCTACTCGTTTTGGAGGAGGTCATCACTGAAATTTGAGCACGCAAATCGAGGGGGGGGGGGTCATAGCTAAATGGTACAATATTTGGGGATTGAGGTGCAAAAAATCTCTTGGAATTGAACTTTACAAAACTCATTTTTCGTTCGCTCCACGACCCAGAAGGGGGAACCACTGTTTCCTCACACACATGTGTTTGTGCACCTGATATTACTCCTACCCCCCCCTTTTTTTTTTTGCTTATAAAATGCACTAAAGTGAGTGCGATCATTCTTCTTATTTTGTAAAAATGAAACAATTACAAGTGTTTTCTTTTTTCTTCACACACAGAACAGACACTAACTGAATAATAAAAGATATCTGCTCAAGTGCCTTAATACCACTCTCACGTGACCTTCAGCCCTAATTCATCTTCCACGAAGCCGACTAAGACTAAAGAAGATTCCAAGACAGGAGGATGAATAGCTGAGAACCGAATCAAAGGGCCCAGAACACTTTGAACCCGTTGAACCACACCACGGCATCCCCTTCATAAAACGAGCGGACTGCTCAGAATAATAAAAGCGCGCCTAATAATTCCCGCTCACCCCCTTCCTCGGAACCGCGCGAGGTCAAGCGCTTCGACCGGTTTCCCATTGAAATTAGACCCCGCCCACCGACCTTCGGCAAATAGACGTTCGATTCTCTCCCGCACTTCCGACATCGAACGTCGGGCAGTGACGTGTGCGGTGGAACTGGTTCCGTGAAAGGTACCCCCCATCCCCCTCTTCATATCTCGTTGGGGGAATTGGAATGGAACGGCGAGAAAGGGGGGGGGGAGGCAGATTTAATGAATTCCTGGCTTCCAACTGCTTAATCGATCGTTCGCTTCAGAAGCAAGTGGTTGTTTGACCCAGGTCAACAAAGATTGCTGCGAAGTGGGAGATATGTAGTTTTGTATTCATCGTTTGTTTTTAACTGTCATTGACGCCGTTTCGTAACCAGAAATTCAAAGACGGCTCGCACAAAAGGGTGGGGGGGGGGGGGGGAGAGGACAAATCAGTGGACGTTTATCATATCATTTCATAGAATGCAACTTCTTCGAATTGTAAGAGAAAATTTTACAGTGGCTATTCGTCTGGATTTTTGGTGCCATATTTAGAAGTTATTTTAGTAGAAATGATAAAAGTCAATAAAATAGCATAATTTTACGAAAAAAAAAGAAGAAAAAAATAGCTTTGCCCCCCCCCTTACACACTATACTTTTGGCCCCCCACTTTTTTAGTACACCAGCCACCACTGAATTTCTAGAACAGGTATTACTTTTCTCCGCACACACCCCACCACTTAGCTGTAAGCCTTAGGTTCCACCGCCCGGGGGGTCCGCGTAGCGGGCCCCCCGCACGGCTGGGTGCGGCGGTCGATAGTCGTAACGTGCTACGGACGCGCTTGATGCTTATTGCGCCGGGGAAGGTCCCCGTGCTGGGCGTCAGCCCAGCTGGGAGTTTACTCCTTAATGTTTGAATCTTGCTCACCATGAGATACGGTATGTCTCCCCGTACCTGAGTATTTTCTGGAAATTATACTTTCGAGCTGCTTAGTTTTTGAAGGAATTTTAAATTTCAACCCGAATGTGACAGAAATTTCTTCCCCTAACGTCATGGAAGATGGTCTCTTTTTTTTTAGTTCAATTTCTGCAAATTTCCTGATTAGTACTTTTAAACCCCATCCACGTAATCAAAAGTGTCTTACGATTGCGTCTTTTGGACTTAATTTCGAAAAATTTTCAGAGAAGAGTACCCGTATCTAAACTGATATCGTCCAAGATGGTCAAAAATTCAGTTTTGGAGCTTCAATTTCGTAAAGATTCCAGTAGAAAGTTCAAATCCCTATAACCCTACAGTAATAAGCAGGGCCTGATTACCGCACAGGCCTACTAGGCCTGGGCCTGTGCCCCCCCCCCCTTCCTAAGGGGTTCCAAATTACTTAAAGAATTATGCATAGCCATCACAACTATACAAAAAATACACAAATTTTTAAAACAATAGCCTTCAGGGGGCCTCCAAATTATTGTGGGCCTTGGGCATCACTTTTAGTTAGTCGAGCCCTGGTAATAAGAGATGGGCTACATTTACGTTTTTAAAACTTCAATTCCGAAAACATTCCTTGGGAGATCCCCTTCCTCCTGACAACATATAAGATTGTCTAAAACTGTGTTGTGCAACTTCAAAATCGAAAATTGCCGCAGGAGAGTTCCAGATAGCCCCCATCGCTCCTCCGTTGCATCCGTCCTCGATCCTTCGACTCCTTTATTCCAAAATCAGTCCGGCTCTTGACTGTCTGACTTCACAACCCTGTTTATTATTAGAAATAGCATCATCATCTCAAAAAACTGGTGATACCGGAACAAGTCGGCAGCTTAGGTTTTCAGATCAGATCAATGATATTCATTCTAGAATGGAGGTTTATTCGCGCACACACAATGGCTAATATAAATAAAAATATTGCAATGGGAAGCAAAAGGGGGGATACGCTCTAAACCCCGAATTTTATTTTGTTGTATTCTCTGTTTTGTACAATTATGTTAAGACATTGATAAAAACCGTGGCTGTGTAGTCGGCAGTCGAAGGTTTTGATTTTTAAATGCATATATTTTTTTTAAAAGCACTTAAAAATAATTTTTTTAGTTTTTGAATTCTGTTCGAATCATAAAAAAATATCTGTAAAAAATCATAGTTTAATTTTTGTATGCTTTTTGGTTAAACAATCACTTGATAACATCGCAAGGTTGGATTTTTCCACTCAAAATGTCAAAAAATAGTTGAAAACTGCCAAAAACTGGCATTGTCAAGTCATTACTTACATTTTTTCTAAACACACTAGCTGCGTGCCCGGCGTTGCACGGGCTATACTTAAAAAATGAAAGAGATGTCCAATTGATGTTTTTGTATTTCTCTGACATCGGTTTCTAAAGCGCTATGGAGTAAATAAATACACGTAATGCAAGGTTTGCAAAACACCAGCAGAGCATATTTTTGGCAAAAATCTCTTTAACGTTAATCATAGTTATCAATGATAAAAATAATGAGTATTTTCAATTAGCACAAAAGATGAAAATATATGCATTATCAACTATAATCTGTGCTCACGTTAAAATGAATTACATCTGATAGACTATACCTGAAATATTTATATGTACATTTACAATCAGCTTTTTACATAAAATGACACACACTTTTTGGTTGATTACGTGAAACTAAAGCACCGAGACTAAATAAATACCAATAAGCATTAATTTAATACCAAGTCATCTGATTCCAATCTAGCTTTAGTTAAAATCTTTAAACACAATCTTTTTTGTTCAACTCTGTTTCACTTAAAGAAATCCAAACATTCTTAATTTAACATGTTCTTTTCACGATACAAACTGTTTTTCAAATATATAAACAGGAAGGAAAAAGAGAGTTTTTACAATTTGAAAACTTACCCATGTAACGGGAAAAAGATCTACTAAATAAACATAATTAGTCGTACATCCTAAATGTACCAAAATATGAGGCCGGTGAATGATAAACGTACACTACAATCAATAAACATAGCTAAAGAAACAACTTTCATATGCTGAAAAGAGTTAAGAACGTGGAATGTAAAAAAAAAAAAAAAAAAACAGACGATAAAATAAAGGCTATTTCCGAATAGAGCAACCAATTTTAAACTAATTTAAAATGAAATTCTAGATGGAAACGTTGTTTTAAGATTTGGACAGCAGCCAAAAAATCTCTTTTAAAACAATTAAAAGAATTTTACTTGCTCAGTCATATGCAAAATGGCAACAGGAAAGAAATAAAAATTCCTGAATAACGTTATGTTAATTAACGTTTTAATTAATGTATCCGTTAATTAAAGTCGCACAATTACGAAATTGGTCCTATTGTTTTCTTTGGAAAATTTCGAATTGATCGGTATCTCGTTCGACTCCCGATTCGAAGCGGTTCTCGAGAAGATAGATCTTCAGACAGACAGACAGACAGACGCGAACAGATTTCAATATTATAGTGGATAAGATTTCTTCATGCTGAAAAGTCATTTAACTATAATGTTTGCATCATTTCAATAAAGTTCATTAAAAATTAAAATGTATGTTGCAATGATGTAAAAATAGTTATGGATTTTAAAACAGAAAAATCTATTTTTTTTACTAATAAAAAGCAGTTAGTTGCAAGCGTTTTATCAGTCTAAAAATCCTTCTGTGTCAGGATTTATGTACATTTTATGTATGTTACTCTACGTATTATGCAAAGTAAAAGTAAAACTAAGTTGATTGGGACTGAATAATAAATAGTTTGTGGCTAAAAAAAAAAAATTATGACACTATTTTTTCCCCCTTTTGCAATTAATTTTTTCTGATGTAAACTAATACAAATATTCTCTGTTCATAAAAGAACTAATATTTGCTTGAAATGACCAAATTCATTTAAGTTTCTAATAACTTTTGAAGCTAAGTCTGACCCGTATCCTGGAAGTTACGTCTCAGTTCAAGATGTCTCAGCAAATGTACGCCTGAAAAACCATTATCACTCATGTGTTTCAGCATCGCGAGGGTCTTCTCCAAAGTTGGATTGATCCTTTCTTATCTTAGAAATGAGCTTGGAATTCAATAAGCTTCAAAACTGGTAGTTAACACGTATACCTTCAGCGGAAAACGACTAAATGTATGAAAATGTTAAACAAAGCTATCTATTGTTTTTTTAAATCTGCTATTTATAATATTTTAAAACTTAAAATAATAGCTCTTTTATTCTACTATCTCTTCAGTTCTATTGGCGAATAACTTGTTGAATCAGAATTATGCTTGGCATTTTTTATAACACATCATTTTAACAATCTGAAACAGTCAAAAAACATACCTTAGTGTATGAAATGGAAGTTAAAACTCCGTATAAAACCACAAATAATAAAAGGCCTTGATTTGCGAATACCGTAAAAAGGAATCAATTTTTGTTTTTCTTCAGATTGTGCATTTACAGGTTTAAAATTAATTTAACAGCATCTTCAGAGAGTATTTTCATGGTTATTGGTAGCCATAGAAATTCAATTACACTGTTAAAAAAATTTCCTGAAAATAACGGAGAAAGTACCGGCAGCAAAGTTGCCGTAAATATTACGTTTCCGTTCAATGACTTTCCGTGATTTAACAGAAGTTCCATTTCTTATTTCTCCGTAGTTGTAGTTTTCCGTTTATAAATTTCTCGTGACTGAACGAAAATTCCATTTCTTATTTTTCCGTTCATTTACGATCTTTCTGTGTTTTAACAGAATTTCCTTTCTTTATTTGTTCATTGCGATATTTTTTCCATTTCTCACTTTCCCATATTTATGTAAAAAGATTTTATTTTCAAAAACTATTTAAAAAGTTATGTCAAGTATTGACTTTTCGTTTCATTAAAAATTTAGTTCTTTAAAATGATATATAATACAGATATAGTTAACTGTTCTAAAATTATTACTTTTTTTTATTTGCATTTGTTACTCAAAGATTTTTTACATTAACATCTGGAGAGAGAACTTACCTAACATCCATTTGCTGACCAAAACTTTTTATATCAACTTCAGATGAGTCAAATTAATCAAATAGTACTAGCAGAAAAATTATTGATGGATTTGAATAGGACACCAATTATCCCTTCTGATACTGTTCGATATTCCCTTCGTCGTACATTGTCTGGGGTGGCATGGAAAAACATAATGAAAAATATGATACGTATTTTTATTTGCAGAATATGTCAAATAAAATGCTATTAAAAGCAGGTTGACGTTATCATATAATAATATACCTGATAGAGAGTACCGCATATCTATTGTGTTTAAAAACAGAATCATTGACATGCACGTGAAGAATTTTTGGTTCAGATGCTACATCCCCCCCCCCCCCAATGATATCCAAATTTTTCACTCATTGGAATCGCAACGTAGATTTTTAGTACATAATCATTATTACTTAAGCATATATCAATCAGTTCGTTTTACCCGAACTGTTTTTCCAAGAAACTTGCAATAATCTCAAATAAGTTGTTGGATAAAATCTTAATAAATTAAATTAAGTACTTATTGTAGCCAAAACTTTCATTGTATATATTAAAGATCAACAATACACCTTTATCTAGAGATTTAAAATAGTTACTTTCAGTATTCCAAACTGTGAAGCGAATCCCCCCCCCCCCCCAAAAAAAAAGAGTGATTTTTCCTATCTTGCTCGCACACCACGATAATCTCCGGTATAGATACGAAATGGCATTTAGTGTATTAACTTTCAAGAATGCGTAAGAGCAATAAAAATAACTCTATAATAGTTGTATAAATTCTAAATAAACTATCATCGGAATTCTATCAAATGCATATTAACAAGGAAAATACATTTGTATAAACATGTACAAAGATATTCAACAACACTTACATATGACCAGCGGTGCTAAATGCATCTCGATACAGCTAATCCAATAGGCTTTATTTTAAATTGATAACACGATATCCTTAAACTATTCTCACTGCTAGAGCACACAATATGACTAACGAATAGAATTGTTCAAAGTATTGAGCAAAATATTAAAACCACAAAAATATTCTAATACTGACTCGGTAAAACCCACATCAAATCACCAGGGCGATTAAAACACATCTGCCAGTCTAAAAATGGCGCGAACATTTTTCCAAACCTACAAAGTTCAAATGCTTATAAACAATTTCGACATACGAGTATATTACTCTCCAGACATGAAATAGCAAGCTATCTATTTTGTCTACAGCATCTGAGTTGCTATTCTAAATATGCTTTTAATTAGCAGAATGTAACAGTGCGATTAATAACACTATCAATAAGTGATGTTTATCATGACTTGAAGACTAATCGGAGCAAAGTACAGCACAACGGCAACCCTAGAAATGGAAAAATTCCGTTTTCGTCGGGATGTTTACGTTTTTGTAAGGAAAAAATACATTTTGAAGCATTACGGAAATATTCTGTTAAAATCAGTCAGAAAACTACCTGAATTTTCAGGTTTTTTTTAACAGTGTAGTTTGTTAAGTATTTCAGAATCAGGAGACTAAATTCGGTATACGTTGCATTTAAGGGTTACTATTCCAAGAGTCGGAGTCTGTTATTTTCCCTCAGAGTCGATTTCTGCCATCTGCGGAGTCAGAGTCGAAATTCTAGGAGTCAGAGTCGGCTATTTTTCCCTCAGACTTCACAGCTCTGATAAAAACTTTCTTTTTATTTATTTTTGCAAATGATTTTTATACAATTTTTTTTAAATAAATTATTACAAAGAAATAATTGTAGAATGATCAGTTTTAGTATCTTTTTTTTTCCTTTTTTACTTCAGGTAGAATCTACCGCCATCTTTGGCGGCCTGTGTCTCGGCCCAGGAATTTTTTTTTTTTTTTTTTTTTTGGTACCAAAATAAAAGCGTTCTTAATTTTTTATGAATTTTAACATATGTTAAATTCAAAAACATCCGAGAGCATCACCATCATGTTAAACCCCTTGTTGAATTGACATGGATTCAACTTTTTGAGGATTGACAATAGTAACAATCACAAAAACAAAATGAGAAAAATTTCAAGAATGATATATCTTGAGCAGGGGCGCCGAACTTAAATTTTTGGGCGGGCGGAAATTCTCAATTTGCCAAATGGAAAACAAATTTCGCCGAATAAGAAAATGTTTGTTAGGGCAGTGACCTCCCGTGACCTTCCCATGGCCCGATTCAGTAATTTCTGAGCAGCACATTCGGCAAAAGTGCTGTAGAGCCGCATACTTTTTTTCTAATTGCATATGCTACAGGTTAGGGCACAAATAGCAAAAAATAGTTGTTTCAATGTTAAAAGACGCACTGCTATACACTTTATAAATCTCGAATGATGTTAAACACACAATTAAAGCCATATTTTAGTACACATCATGGACGGATAAAATGGAGGGACGATAGGGGCGATCGCTTCCCCCTTGGGGGGGGGGGCTCTACAGGTAATTTTCGACATAAAAGTTCCAAAAGTATTTTTTAATCAATCTGCAAAAGAATTAAGGAAACCCTCCGCTCAATCGTAAAATGTTTGGAATGTTTCAAACTTGAGGTCTTAAAAACGCGATTTTAAACCATCTTTGTTAGAAAAGAATGAGGTTCAAGCTCTTTCCTCTGCGAATTTTTCAAAAGTGCTGTTTCAAATAAATAAATAAATAAAACCATATTTGATTACGTTAGGGGAGAGGGTTCGGAGACTATGCAATTTTTCCAAAACTGAAGTTCTAAAAACGCAATTTCGCCCCCTCTTGAAGGATTCTTGGATCCGACTTAGGTACACATTTCTATATAGTCTGTCATTTTTAGAGGCCCTTGGAGCATCACCACACTAGAGTCAATGCCTGTGAACTGAAAATTGACGTCATTATGCATCGTCCGATCATCAGCCATATTACTGTTTTACGAAAATCTTGTTACATGTTAAATTTTTCATATCACCGCTTCTTTTAATCTCCAAGTGTTTGATATTTCAAAACAAAAAATCAAAGTTGGATTTAAAATCCGTAGTAAACAATTTTCCGAAAATTACAAAAAAAAAGTAAATTATTGAAAATTTTAGAATGATTTTCTTTGACGGAACTTTTAACTTGGCGAAAATTTTTTATGTTATTCTTTGCCTCAATTTTTAGCCTAAATTACATAGAAACTACTTTGGCAAATCTATGTACTTTTTTTTATTATTTTTTTTTTATTTTTTAACAAAACAATCAATAAAATGAGACTAAATTCTCCATTACAATGAAAAAATATCCACCAAACAATTAAATTAAGCTTTTAAAATCCGCCAAGTAAAAACCAATTCATTAGATAACATAAAAAGTTGATTAAAATAATCCTGAAAACAAACAAACCAACATTAAAAAATCCATCAATAATAATCCGCCAAAAACACTTTTTTGTTATAGGTGCATCACTTTACTTGGCAACTCGTTTATTTTCTAGCTTGGCGAAACAGGAAAATATCGTTTATGTTTGCTCCTCTTTTTTGAGTTCTACATTTCTATGAAACTTTTAATAATAATTAATGATGCAACTTATATGGCGGTATGTTTTTGTCATAGTGCGTCATTTGACACAGTATTACTTTTCACGTCTTTACCTTCAACATAGAATAAAATATTTGGCCCTGAAAATGACCTTTCTTTTGAAGGAAGGTATTATGAACACTTAACTTTTCAAGAAAGGTAAAAAGATTTACTTCTTTAAAATTAAAAGGTTGAATGTACAAGCAATTAAATCAAAAGCTAACATTTCTTATTTTTAGTAAGAGGAAATCGGAAAATCTTCAAAATTACAAGTATACTACATATATATTTATACAGAAAATATATATCGTAAAGGTATGGCAGGTATTTGTGTAGCAGAAGTAGTTTCAAAAGGCATATTTTTCATCTTGGCGATTATTTTTCATTTTATTTACTGTTGTCTTACTTGATTAAACTTACAATAAAATTAGTTTTTTTGGCGATACCATGCATTATTTTGTTTATTAATGGACTTATGATGAAACGAACCATTAAATAAGACTAAATGTTGCGTTAAAACAAAAAGTAGCTCGCCTAATGATTGAATTAAGCTAATAAAAAGAAAATTGTTCGCCAAACAAAAAACAAGCTAAATGAAAACCGTGAATGGTTCTTCTGAAATAAATTGCCAACTAATTAAACAAATCTTAAGGCTGTTTCTTCATTGTCAGAAACTTTCGTTTCTAAGACGACTTAGACGTAGCAACAGCAACAACTTTTCAAAATACAACAACAGGTTTCGTTAGCTAAAACTTTCTTTTATTTACTATACTACAGAACTAAATTATTTCAGAATAGGCTGTTGGCTAGGGGGAAAAATCAAAATTATGCTCATTGAGTGATAACATTGTCGATTGGCGAGTTTTTACTCCTATATGAACACTTCAAAAATACTTACCCAAGTGGATAAGGTAGCAACTTTTGAATACCTAATATTGTTTCTATACTTAACTACTACATTTCTTACATGCGGGATAAGGGTAATTAGCCCTCTCTGTCAGGATTTTTTTTTTTTTTCTAATGATGCGAGGAATTCAAAGATAATTTTCTATCGACGGTTAGTTTTTCTTGAGCCGACATCACAACTTGAAACTTTAATGCAGAAAATGCAATATCCAATTAACTATAATATAACAGTTAATTGGACACAGAATCACATTTTTTTGTCTTCATTATGTACTTGAGGTAAAACATCAATAAGATGAGACATATTACTCATGTGCATATCACTCGGCAATCATCATAAAAAAAATCATTCACAACGCAACAAAACTCATATGGAGCCATAAGACTCATTTACAGTTTGCTGCAACTACATTTATGAATCGGATTCAAAGGTGTCTTATGTTATTATGATCCAGTTAATTAGCACTATTTCCCAAATCTAGCATACAATGGATCACTTCGTACACTGTTAAAACTACAGGTTGCATTCGGCACCTTTCAGGGGTGAAACGCTTGTTCACCAGCGGCACCCAATACGGAGCCGGAATTTCACCTCTAACTAGGGTGAAAAACAGGCACCTTTCAAAAAATAGGCAGCCGGGGTGAAAAGAATGAACCTTCGGAGAGAGAAATGGCACCCTTACTGTAGATCCTCCCCCCCCCCCTCCCCCGTATTGTGTGCGTTTTTGAATACAGTTGTGTATTTTTCTTTTTTTAATAGTTTTGTTTTGATTCATGATAGTCTACGTTTTGCACACTTTTCACATTGCATGAATTCAGTACTGGAAATGATTAAAACTTGTAATTACAGCATTTGACCATATTTCAGAGTTTTCAACATAGTTAAGAAGTGCTCATTGCTTTAATTCATCTGATCGTTCTCTACATCAGTGTTTCTCAACCTCTTTTGACCCACGGGTCGGTAAAAACAAATGAAAAACATTTCGGACCCGTGAAATTTTTATCCTTTTCTTAAAAATAAATAAAATAAATAATAATAATTATAGTAACTCTCGGGGCGGTAAAAAACTTGTAAAAAAATTCTGCGTACTGATGAGGTTTTTTTTTTTTTTTTTACAAAGTAATATTAAAGATGAATAAAACAATAAATATCTACAGACTTTATTTGGTATCAAAGAGTTGTCACAAATATATTTAAAGTTAAAGACGAGTAATTATTTGAATAATCATAGTTAAGTTAATGATCATTTGTGAGAAATAACCGCACCGAAAGTAAAGTGTAGATGTACTTATGAATTATTTACATGAACAGCCAAAAATATTCTGGGATATTCAAGTTACGATAAAACAAAATCGTTTCTCAAACGTTCAACATTTCAATCAAAATAACAATAAAATAAAATGCGCATAAAATTTTTCGACAGTTAAAAATTTAAAGAAACTCGTAACACTATCGAATAACCGCTAACAGGAAATGATTCAAACACTTGAACGAAAAAGCAAAAGAAAAAGATAGACGGAGAGAGATTTCTTTTTTATTTTTTGCACTCGCTACACGAAGCACAAGAATCATTTTTATTTCGGTTCTCACTTGTTGGTTATTGAAAATATCATTGCGGTTACTATTTCGGTGATTAAATGTTGCTTATCGAGTACTCAAGAAAATAATGATAGATACATTTAGTAGCGTTTTGTGTGAATGATGGAATTTTCACGATAGTAACGGTAACCTGAAAATAAACAACTAATGGTACTACGGTATCGTAACGGACTAACGGTAACTGAAAAGCATTAAACGTACTTTTAACTATGTTTGAAAGCCCTAAAAGCTACAAAGTGATCAAAAGCTGTACTTACTTGTTATTTTAAAGAATTATCCTACAAAAGTTGAGATTTAATCCAATAGTGTACTTCATTCAATGTGAAAGACGTAGAAGCCACGCGTAGTGCAATCTATCATTCGTCCGCCATATTGAAGTGGTTGAATGGTGAATGTATGCCGGAAGCGCATGCGCCAGCAAACCATTTAGCGATTGCTTGCTGTTTTGGCACCCCTGTCTACGACTGTCTGCTACTTTCGCACCTCTGCTTTACTTCCTGGCCAGTATGGCACCCTTGGTCACCATGCTTTCACCTTAGGGGGAATATATTCACTCGTCTGGAACCTCTGGTTATAACAGTGTATAGATCCAGGGCAAAAATGACGTTTTTTGCTCTCCTTTAGAAACGAAAAAGTAATTTCCTTTGCGAAGTTACAAAACACATTTATGGACCAAAAAGATTTTCGTTGGACTAAAGAGAAATTTTAAAGGTAAACTGGCCGATCTGACTTGACGTTAAATCCCGGTTATCACAAATTTGCCATTTCAACTGCGCTTGCGCACGGACTTTGCTTTTTGGACTTTCTGTTTTAAGATTTCGTGTTGCTTGTTTGTATTTAGGTTGTGCTAGAGTCCCAACAAATTAATGAATTGCGATTAGAGTATTTTCACAGCGATTTCGGGATACGTTATATGAAACTACGGATATGAATAACTGATAATCTTTATAAAGAAAAGAGAAAAATTACACTTCAATATTTATTGGTTTGGAAATATTTATTTAACGTAAACGTAAAGCACGTTATGTACTTCAAAAATGATCGGAATATTACAAATATCCGTCTTTTGCGGATATTTTACGTTAGGCGTAAACAGCTTAGTATTATACATTTGTATTTAGGTTGAGGGTTCCGCTTTGTATTGGAAGTGATGCTGCAGATCGAGTACGCTCTTCTGAGGTTAAAAATTTGGCCCTGAAAAGGGCCTTTGTTTGATAGAAAAATCAGGCTCTGAATCCATTAATAATTAAGACGCAAAACTCAATCTTTACCGAGGCGTAAAAACTAAATCAAAGACAGCTTTGTAATTTCTAATTTTTATCTGTTCTTATCTCATATTAACAAATTTAAATGTTTTTCATTAGTTTGAGCAAGAGTTTCGAAATCAGCTAAGTCCGCGCGCAAGCGCAGTTGAAATGGCAAATTTGTGATAACCGGGCACCTTTCCACGGCAAGAAATGAAAGTAATGTACAAAAAAAAAGGCACATTTCAGTTTTTTAATTGAAATATTATTAGAAATTTTAATTGCAACCGAGACATTTTTCTTTTTTTAGACGATTGAGTTTTCTGGTGTTGCTTTAAAAATGTTCAGTTTTTGCAATTAAGATCTCATTACTCCACAAATAATCCTAATTTATTGCATTATCCACGAATAGGAAATTATGTGAATAAACTAGTAAATTTGATAAACATTACATAATGTATCATATTTACCAAGTCTATTGAAAATTATGAATAATCGTCGCTAGTTATATATAATCAACAGTTTGTTTCCGTTACACACACACACGGCAGGGAGGTACTTGGGCACCCGAGTAGGAACGTAGGTGGTTTTTGGAACGCCAAAAAAAGAACCAAACCGTTCCAATTTTAATTTTAGGGCTTTACGATGCATCGATGCATCGTAAAGCCCTAATTCCCAGACATCATTTCATTGTTCTTTAACTTGAATTTGCAATAATTATTTTTACATTTTAAAGAAATTGTCTGCTTGTATTTTTACATTAATAAAATTTTTTTTAACATCTTTTATGTGTCTCTTTTTTCAACAAATACTTGCCTTTTGCTTTAGGCGGAGAGGGGGAGTGCAGGCCAGTCATTTCGATTTTTTTTTCCAATTGTGGAAAAAGGTGTACACTCTTCAAAATTTTTATAGAGAACCAACTAAAACCACGGCCTTTCGTGCGTAAAGAATAAATGTTCAAAAATCAAGGGGGGGGGGAATGTCAACCCCCCCCCCGTAAATGACGGGCCTGTGAGTGTGACTATGCGCATCAAAGTGGGAAATTATGGTGGTAAGATTCTGAAGGGAAGATTTGACTAAATCTTATAAGATACAGTCGAACCTCGTTAAAACGAACTTTAATGGATCATTAAAATCGATTATTCTTAACAGAATTCGTCTTATTCGAAAAACAAAAACAATGGGACAGAGAATACAAAAAAGTCCGCTTTAGAAGTAATTCTTTTTAAGCGTGTTCGAATTAACGAGGTTCGTCAGTATTGTCAAAAAAAAAAAAGAAAGAAAACTAATCAGCTCAAAAAAGAAAAATTAAAATAAAAAATAAACTCAAAAAATTACGAAATTAACATACTCATAATATGACGAAATTAATTTGACGAAACTAATACTCTCAAAACTACGAAAATGATTGTCGATTTGACGAAACTAGAATAAAGAAATATTTCGTTACATTTGACGAAATTCGCATCTTCAAACCAGAGACGAAAGCAGTTTCCTCAATTTGACGAAATGTTCGCTCGGAGCATATCCCTGGAAGCGATTTCGTCAGAAACGAAGAAAATTTCGTCGAATATGAAAGTCCATTTCTGAGAGTGTGTTAACGTTGTTTCACTTGCTTTTAAACATTATTTACGTTTGGCGGACTAGAAGTATGGATTGATATAATTTGTTTTAGTTCCAACTTGATTAACACTACCTTTTATGTATTTGTTTATTTTTAATTTAAAAAAAAACTTATTTGTCAAAATTATTGACAGAAACAAATCTTTTCAATAATGCGCAATTAAATTTCGGCTGGAATTTTGTTTTTAAAACTATTATTTGTGTGTGTGGGTGGACATGGAGGTATATACTACTCTTCCACTGACCACTGAGTTCAAAATTCGTCACGTGTGTGTCGGTGGTTCTTCTTAAAACATAATTGGAACTTGGAACTCGATACTCGACCAAAGTGCTACTCGGTACGTCTCTAATGCATGAATTACTGAAAGGTTCTTTTGTTCAATGAAATGATAAAAAAATATTTCCTAACATGTTTCCCTTCGACATACTGGGTTGATAAAATTAGAATTTTTATCATATCCTCCTTGAATGTACGCGAACCTTTTGAACCTTTTTTTTTTTTTAATGCCTGGTCTGTGCTCGGCAGTTATAAAATGGCTTTTAACAATTTTCCAGTGCACAGTTCACCGTTTATGTGTAATGTTAATTTTTGTTCTCAAGGTGTCCATTATTGTACTTAATGATATTGATCTGAATTATTTTCATTACTGCATTAAAAAATTCAAACCCTGAGCAGTTTTAAATCGAATGAAAGTAGAAATACCTTTTCCGTCGGACTGCGATCTATTGTTTCCACTTTATATCATGTAACTTGATTTTATGTTATGCTATTAGGTAGTTTTTATTACTTGCTCCTTTCTTCGGATTGAAATGTTGCGTTGAAAACCCGAGTACAGTCAAATACATCAGTTGATATGAAAAAATAGATTCAAGGAACGGGAATTTATTTCTAACTTGTAGCATTGTGGAACTGATAAAATTTTATTCAGGGCGAATGACTAATGTCTGAGAATAGCATCCATATTTATAGTGGAATATGTTTTTGTTAGTAATAGTTCTTGAAATTGCGCCTTTTATCTCAATGACTATTATACATCCCCCTCCCCCCTCGCAACGTTAATTTCTGTTCCCGCCCTCCGCCCCTGTTTGTAACTGAAAAGGGAAAAAAAACCTTAGAATGTTCCTATTTATTCTCAAGTATCACTTATTGTGATATGTGCAGTAGTTTCGGAAATTCGATTTTTAAAAATTTTGTTCATCATTTGTGCGCACCATGTTCAATATTGAAATTTAGATGATTAATAAAGCACTTGAATTTATATTATAACTTTTCTTTTCTCTCTTTTTTTTCTGCCTTCATTTCTCAATTCTATTTTCTACGCATTCTGCAAATTTTATAGTTTGCAGAATAAGTTAATTTCCTGACACATGGTCTTCTTTCTTCTTTTCTTCTGTCACCCTTTGGCGGGAGAACTTGAGTGGAAAACTCAGACAGCTTTCCCTGCTATTCCTTTCGCTGAATACTAAATTCTCGGAAATCGTAAGCAGTCAGCTCTAGAAACACTTTGAAACGAAAACACATGTTTACTGATTTACGGAGGGGAAACAGGCCGGGTGGGAAACATGTTTTGGAACAGGATCCTTCGAATCTTTCGCAGCTCTCTCTGCCCTCGTCCGATCGCAAAGACAGTACCTTCGGGCACAGCTTAGATTTATGGCTGTCCATTCACGTACTCAGTGATTGACGCTGTCCATCATGAAATCTGACCAATTAGCAGTGCAAAAAAAATCGAGTTAGACCCTCCCAGAAACACCCTCTGTGTTGCCACAGATTTCGTGATTTCGCCGTGTCAGATTTTACGGAGAGGTTTAGAAGAGCCTTAAGCCGGGTTTCATGGGACTATTCAGGCCCTGGACCTTTCATCGGGGCGCCTCTGAGCTTGAGCTCTCTTGCTTAGATCTTGGGGAAATTTTCGACCCAATCTTGGATTTTGCGAAAAAATCCCAATGGCAGCCCGTTTCATTCTCAGTCAGAACTTCCCTTCTACCAATTCGCCACAAAGTGAAAGAAAGTTTCTCTGAATATTAGCTCAGGTTGTGAAGTTTCCGGCCACCAACGCACTACTTCCGCTGCAGAATATAAAAGCTGACTATTGGAATGCTGAACCGCTTAATTTGAACTGAAACAAAAGCCCGCTGTTCAATTTTTTCCTAGTGCAACGTAAAGGACGTAAAGGAATAGCTAAATGCGTTGAAAAATCAGTTCTATTATTTGCGTTTTTATCCTTACTAATATTGTAAATGCGAAAGTGACTTTGTTTGTTTATTGTTTGTTACTTTTTTACGCTTTAACTCTTCTTTATTTCCTTTGGCTCTTGCACGCCATTAAATCTAATAGAACCAATTAACCAATCTGTTTACTTTAGTATGGGATGTCCTGCACTCTAAAACTCATTTTGTGAGAGTGTTAGAACCACTGAAGTTGTCTTCTTTTCCTTTGTTGGAGCTCTTTCCTTTTGCAAATATCTGAATTACTAAAATGACTACATTCTAAGAAACAAGCGATAGCAATTCCAGTCCTGTTTTTGCACTGTTGCTAAGAAAAACTGCTCTTTTATAGCTAGGTTCATAGGGAAACCTACAGTCGCGTATTTCAGAACACAATGGCAATGAAGTTTCACAGAGAGCAGCTAAAAATTCCCGATTTCCACAACGTCTTCAAACATTGGTTAAAATTGCGTTTTTTAGACTTTAACAACGGAAATTTTCCTGAGAAAGCACCCAAAACCTCCCTATTACCTTAAACTCACCAAAAATTGCAATTTTGAAAGTTGAATTCTGGAAAATGTCAGAGAGGATCGACTTCAATTTCGAAAAACATACGGAAGTGAACACCAACTTCCTCCTTTCCCCTATAACGTTACCAAAAGCTGCATAAAATTGCAAATTTTGACGTTAGTTATGAAAATTACTCCTCACCGTGTATGACTCCCCCCCCCCCCCAACGATCTTCTTAACACCACAAGAGAGTGATTAAAATTACTTTTTCAGGCTTAAACTTTGGGCAACTTTCGGTGGAGATCCCCCGATCCTTCCTCTGACGTCACCAAAGAAATTGCATATTGAGGGCTCATAATTTTTGGTATTTAGCTTTCCTTAAAGCAATTAATTGTCCAAAAAAATTGGTGATATTGCTCAATGCAGCGTAAATCCTCGCATTTTACGACACTGAATTTAGTAAAAAAAAATAAATAGCTGAAATTTGAGTTATTTTTTACATTATTTATTGCAATGCTTGTGAAATCAGCGATATCAGTTCCAACATTAACTTCAACTCCCTCAAGCATTCAATTTACTTATCGATGGTATTCTTTTCCTCGTAATTTGTATTTCTCGAGTATATTTTAAAACTGTGAAAGACACAGATAAATCAAAAAGAATGATGACGAAACTGAATTCGACAGTTTCAAAACCGATTGCAACACGAACAATGAAATTCATTGAAGTTTCCATTTGCAATAGCTTCTCGCATCATGTACTGATTTAAGCTAAATTAAAAACCTGGGCATGTCACACTAAAAATATTCTCTCTACCCAGACCCTACTATTACACAGGGCTTAAGCCCTAATCGCTATATCTGAAGGGGGCCTGAAAATCCCCTACTAATAAAGAGACTAAAATATTATTTTTAAACAAAAGCTCAAAATTATCGTTATACAGTATACGTTCACACAAATACTACTTACCAGTGGCGTACCCAAGGGGGGGGGATGCAAAGGGACATATGCAGTATATGCACAGATCAAGATTATGTTGCACAATTGCAGAGAGTGACACGGCGTTTTGAAAATAGGTGAAATGCTCAAATATAAAATGGAAACGGGGTTGGAAAAGAGGGTTGAATTAAAAAATGTAATAAGGAATAACCTTTATGAACATATGCTTCAGATATTTACTTTTTGAGACATTTTTTTAATTGTTAGTTTTTTTAATTATTATTGAATGATTTTCATAAATTTTCCAGCGAAGATTTCACAGATTGTGATCAGTATGCATTTTTGTTCTCATAATATTTCTTATTCTTAAAGAATACTTATTTGTTGATATTTGTAACTTCATAAAAAATAAATCTTTGAACAGTTTTAAATAAACGAAACAAAGATAAATACAATATTTTGTTCGTTTTTACAGAATGATTATCTTAGAAATTGCGTCTGATATACAACCGAATGACGATATACAACCCCCAAAATTATTTTCTGGATAAGCCACTGCTGCTTACTATTATTTTCAAAATAATATCTGTAAAACGTAAATAAATAATTTAATTAACCAATTAGAAGCCGAGTTTCCGGCGGGGGCACTAAACCGAGACTCATGCCCTTGAATAGTTAGTTTCATATCGGACAAAGCATTCTACTTGGTTCTTTCGTTTTTTTTTTTTTTTTTTTGCATTTGAATCATTTTAAAGTTTTTGAACAATAATAAATATCAAAACGGACGTATAGCTATGTAACAAATTTTTCAGTTTTTACGAAGTGGTAGTTCTCGAAATTGCATTTTTCATCTCAATGACGATATGCATCCAAAATTCCTTACTGAGAACACCACTGTTTAACAGTAGTATATGGGAAGGGGTTCGAGTGTAATAAAATACAATTGCAAAAGAAAGAGTACATTTTGGGGGGAGTTTAAGGAAAAAGGGAGTGTTTTTGGCGTAAAAGTACTGGCAACATGAATGTACTTTTTATACAAAATGTGACGACCAGCAACAGGCTCTTGGCAAAGCTAGGCTGGTCCTAGTCAATTGCCCAGTGAAGATCAATGGCCCTCTTAAAGCTATCCACCCCCTTGCTCAACCACCTCTTCCGGTAAGCTGTTCCAAGTGCTCACGACCCACCTAAAGTAGTAATTTTTCCTGATTTCCAAGTTAACCTGAGATTTAAATAGCTTAAAACAATGACCCCTCGTCCTGCTTTCTGTGCAAAAATTCAATCCGTTAACATCATTTATTTTGATAAATTTAAACAACTGAATTATGTCTCCTGTGATCTTCCTTTGCTCCAGGCTATACATATTAAGCCTATTAAGTCTGGTATTATAATCTAAATCTGAAAGTCCCCTTACTAGTCTAGTTACCATTCTTTGAATCCTTTCCAATACACTTTTTACCGTGAAATTTCAGGAAAATTTTTAAAAGGTAGCGCTGCCCCACTGCCATTGCATTTAATGGCAGAAACAGCATAAAATTAGGTGAAGTTTCGTGGTGGTAACACCAATGCTGTTTCTGAAATAAATTTACACTAAAAAGAATATAATAAAAATATTTTTGAAAAAAAAAATTGAACGGATTTCAAAAATGCAGTTGAAAATTGCTCTAAAAAGCAAAAAATAACTTTAGTATTTGAACACTACCGATACTTCTTTTTAACATAATTTTTGAAGTCTTCAATAGACTTCGCATATATTTCACATATAGTAGCATATCTGTGTAATGGTATAAATGTTTCGTTCTTAATTTTGACTGGTTTTCATTGAAAATATAAAAAATTAAAAAATGTTTGCACATCGCTTTTCCTTTCGTTTCGGATAAGTTAATTTTCAGCGAGTGTACATTACAAGAAGAAAGAGTTACAGGTAATGTCAATGTTTTGATCGGTTCTAACAGACAAGAATCCACGACATACATTTAACATTTGTGTTCTGTATTTATTCGGTTCAAATGTTTGAACAATTTTTATCGCTGGCAAAGTATGTACAATACTAGTTTTTGAGAATATAACGTTTTAATGAATGAATATGAATACATTTTTCACAATTTACTAACAACGCATCAACACTTGAACTTTTTTATTTTGAAAGTGGGCTAAATCAATTTAAAAAAAAGACAATGGTAATTTCAGATAAAACTTAGTGTAATTTTAGTAATCTGTAAAAATTTAGAGCCAAAATGAAATAAGAAAAAAAAAAAAAAAAACAATCCGTCGCTAATATTTGAGAGATAAAAGTTTTAGCTATTCATTATAACAGATAATAACAAAAAATGAACTTGCCCCACTTTTATAATAAATGGCTTATTGTATCAAGCTTAAACAAATGTATTTTCCTTCAATTAAAAATAGGGGAATGTGGGGCAAAGTGAAGTGGTGAAATATTTGCTCAACTTTTAGTGCCACTTACCTAGTAAAATTCTAACTATGTAGTAACATATGTAGTCTATTCCAGTCAAGAATAAATTACCTCTGAGAATTTATTGCAACCAATTTTCAAAAATTCATACTCAAATTGTAATATTTTCTTTTAAGTCAAAAATTGTTTTTATGTTATCAAATGATAAAATTCTTTTTATAAACATTTTAAATATTAATTGGGACCTTCCAATATTCGTTGCAGTATTTATTTAGTTAACATTTAGCTTATCTGTATTGTTGATATTTTTCACAATTAGTAAAGTGCATGTCGGGCAAAGTGAAATAGTTCATTCCAATTACTCATTCAGTCATTTACTAAATCACTTGCGTATTTATTTTAAACTAATTTATTTACCCCCACCCCCCATTCCGTCACTTAATAGTTCGCTTATTAATTCATTCTTTCACTTATTTTCTTATTCATTCACTATTTTATTCACTTATTTATTTTTCTTTACGCATTAATTAATTAATTCGTTTATTACTTCATTATCTTTTCATTAATTGATTTTTATTTTATGTGCCCCTTATTTTGTTCAAAAATATTTTTCCCAAACGAATAGTAAGTATTTAACTCGAGAAAATTTTCATTTTTCCATTTACCACATGAAAAAAAATGAAATTTTTGCAATTTTTTAAATGGCACAATTTTACTGCCAAAAGTAAAAAATAATGTTTCAATACAAGTTTTATTAATAAAATAAAATGTTCTTTCTTTATGCACTGTAATTTTCAAAATACATGTCCAATTTGTTCATTTTGAAAATGCTCAGTCACCTTAACTATTTCACTTTGCCCCACATACACCACTACATCAATTATTTCTTCATAAAAAAAAAAACGTATTTATTCATTAACAAAAGGAAGAAAGAACTTACTTGCAACTCTAATACAATTCGAGGAAACTTCGACGAAAAGTTTCAAAAATGACCAGCATTGTTTAAAATATCTCAATTCTTTAGAATTGTAAACGGCGTTGCAATGGGGTGGTTTCCTTCAGTCAAAAGTACTACTTTTAGTCACTGAAATTGATAGAATGAGTAAAAAAAATAACATGGACCAAGAAAATACTTTCATTTTCCCAACAGTTATTTTTTAATAATTTTTTTAATGTCCGATTTTGAAAACAAGGCGTGGTCTTTATGACGTCACAAATGATGCAGTTTGGCGCGTCTTTCTACCACGGTTTCACGTTATGATAATCAACAAGCGAATCAAAATTACGCTCTACGCTTGTATCAACCATATCGTTGCCAATACACGTGAGTAAAGATGTGAATTAAATATTTTGCTCTGTGATTGGCAACACAGAATGGCATTTCATCATTTGTGATGTCACACGACAGAAGCGTAAACAATGAAAGCGCACAGATTTCAGTATTTTTTTAAAAATATTAAACTTAAACAAATTATTTAAAAAATGGTCAGATCCTATGTTTTTAAGCATGCTCTTTCAGAAAAAAATACTTTTAAATTTTTGGAAACGACCCCATTCTCTCTGTGTTTGTGAAACGATAAATATCGTTTAGTTCCTCTTAAGTTTTTTCAAAATCGGCTTCGCCTTTCAAACAGAAAACATTTTTCCAGCATTGAATTTCAATCATTAACGATTCAAAACGAAGGTCGCAAGGAACAATTTCAATATCTCTCGCGAAAAATCCTTCCGAAAAAAATGATAAACATTTTTCTTTCTCGAATGCAATCGGCATTAGCATTAAAAAGTCATCTAAAAAAGATTACAAATAATAGAGCCAGTAGAAAGAAGAAAAAGTGCGGCAAAAGAATGATTGAGAATTTAAATACAGCTTTCGGAAGTTCAATTACGTTTCGTCAAGAAAACTTGATTCTTCTTCACGCTTCAGGTAATTCGAAGAAAAACTGCAGGGTTGCTAAATGGATTTCTACACAATCACGCCAAATGATTTCTCATAAGCGTGCCAAATGAGGCACACTGACACAGCGTAGAATAAAAAGTAACATTAGCATGTTAATTAGCAGAAAATTGCAGATTGTGCATTGCGTGTTTCGGGGATTCAGGGAACCACTAAAGACATGAGTTGTGGATCAAAATATATCAGACAAAAAAAATCACTTATTTTGCATTGAAAAAAGGGTTCATTGTAACCCTGAAACACATGCATGCAGTTCTCTGCAATTTTGTGCTAATCAACGTTGTAATAGTTTCTTTTATTGCTTCCACAAAGGTATTTATTTCTTGCAACATAGCATGTATTTAGCTTTTCCATACATATTTTTTTAGTAAAATAAAATTACTTTTCATCAACTGAATAAAAAGTGATTTTTACAGCAAGAAAGTTCTCAGAAATATTTGTATTCCATAAGTTTGGCATATTTTCAAATTTGAAATGTTGCATGATTGCAAACACTTTGTCTTTTTTGCACGTAGAAGATGTTAGGGGAAAGCGTTATGTACTAGACTAGAAGAAAGATGGAATGCGGGATCTGGCGGTCATACATTACGCGTGGAACGTGGAGCGTCAGAGCTCACAATGAGGTTGTTTCCTTCAGTCAAAAGTAGTACCTTTTGTCACTAAAATTCATAGAATAAGCAAATAATAATAATAATAATAATAATAACATGGACCCAGAAAGTAATTTCATTTTTCCAACAGTTATTTTTTCATTATTTTTTTAAATGCCTGATTTTTCAACAAAGCGTGGTCTTTTGACGTCATAAATGATGTATTTTGGCGCATCTGTCTACCGCGATTCCACGTTATGATTATCAAGAAGCGAATTAAATATTGCACTTTATGCTTGCTATCAACCATATCGTTGCCAATACACGTGAATAAAGATGCGAATTAAATATTGTGCTCTTCTGAATGGCAACAGTGAATGGCATTTCATCATTTGTGATGTCATCGGACAGAAACGTAAACAATGAAAGCGCACCGATTTAAGTAATTTTTTTTTAAATATTAAACTTAAATTATTTAAAAAATGGTCAGATCCTATGTTTTTAAGCATGCATGCTCTTTCAGAAAAAAATACTTTTAAAATTTTGGAAACCACCCCATTTCATTTATTAAAGTTTTAAAACAAAACATCATTGAAATATGTAACGCGCAAAACAGTGCTTCAAGGGTGGGTTTACATCAGTGCTTCTCAACCGGTGTGCCTCGGCACACTGGTGTGCCGCGACAAGGTCCTTAGTGTGCCGCGATATTTTCGGAGTAGTAGAAAAAGGAAGAACACCTATTTTACCTGCGCAAGAAATCACATATAATGTTCCTAGTTGCATCAATTGTTGTTAGTTTCATCAAATTAATAATAACGGTGTGAACATTTATTTTACCAACATGTAAAGAAATCGGACGGGGAACGATAAGTTTGGATGCAATAGTGAAGTGGTCAAAGTTCCAATTCCAGACGATGTTATCAGGCGGATAATTAATGATATGATGAGGGACATTAAAAACGATGGTTGATAAATTGTAGTTGATTTTTTTTAATTTCAAGTTGATGAATCAACAAATATAAAAGGCTCACTATTCTTGCTGATGAGGACGGCATTCAAGATCACTTTATTTTCTGCAAAGAACATTCTCAATGTGCAACGGGTGATGAAATACTCTGCGTTGCAGCTAAATTAATAAAAAGCAACGGGATCCAATGTTACAACTGCACACGCGGATGCTGTGATCGTGCAGTTGCCAAGATGGGAAATATCGAATGGTTCTTATTGAATGCAAAAAAATCAAAATCCATGTGCTCGAATCGGTTTTCTCTCCTGGCAAACAATATGACATATGAGCAGAAGTTAGCCATGGTTGAGGCAGTAAAAACCGTCAACTTCATACAATTAAGGCCACTTACTTCTCATATTTTCATTGTACTTTCGGACGATATATGGGCAGATCATCACTTCCTGCTTCTTCACACGTTGGTTCGCTGTTTTTTGAAAAGCAAGGTCCAGCAAAGAATTTTTGAGTTGAGAGATGAGGTACAAATTTCTGATGTTTCACGACGAAACGAAACATACCAGTTTATTACAAGATAAATGTTCTCTGGGAAAACAAGTGAACGCGGCTGATATTTTTTAAAATCTTAACGAACTGAATCGAAGAAGTCATGGACGCGGTGAGTATCGTGTTCCTATGGATGCACAACGGATTTAAACCTAAAATGCAGCAGTGGAGAGAGGAATTTTATCGTGGCCCACTGGACACGCTTAAACAGATCAACTACAGTTGGGGTAAACCTATCCTGGCAGTATTATGAAGGATACGCAGATTCAAATTACAGCGTTACGATGCTCCAGGTTAGGTTTGCCCCAACTATATATACCTTGAGAAAAAACTTAAAATGATGGTAGAACATTTGGTCATGATTCAGAACAAAGTTTAAGCACTACTTCAAGTTGACTGGCACAGAACAATATGACTGGGTCCGTGATCCGTTGACGCATCAGCAAGGAACTTTGTTCATAAGAAAATTTATTGATCTCAGAAGTGACCGCTCCTTATAACTGAGGTTTAGCGCCTTTGGAAAAATATTTGCTGTTAGAGAAAAGAATAGATACCAAAAAATTTCTGATCACGTTAATCATGAGCTGTTACTGTTACCGTTATTCTTAGCATTGACACTTATCAAGAGCAACAAAATATTGTGGCTAGATCCTGGATTTAAAAAACTTCCCGTAGTTCTTCTCATCATAGAGCTGAATTAAAAGGGCCACTTTCCCTCAAGACAGGCACAACTTTCTCAATCGTGTTAAGTGAAAATTTGTGACTTGCTAGTCATAATAATCACTGAAATTCATGATGAACTTCAAGTCAATTTCTTAAGAAACTGAAACATTTAAATGATTAAACGTTAAATTTACATGGAGGCACCTTTTTCCCTTCTTTTTTTCGATTAGTGAATGACGGAAACATTGTCGATATTGACATAAGAAATTTGGTTCAGTGCGCCGCAAGAATCGAGCCAACTATCAAATGTGCCGTCAAGTCAAAAAGGTTGAGAAGCACTGGTTTACATTATTCAAATATAATATTTGATTTTGGAAGTATTACCTAATTGTTTTAATTATTTTGTATATTTTTCTGTTACTTTCTCGCACTAGGGTAAGGGCACCAAGCGCAGACATGCTTAAGACATTGCTCTCAGGTTAACTCAATTTTCAGAGCCTTTTAATGCATTTCGACTTTTTAAACTACTTTTCTCTCATGCAACTATCTCATCTAACGTTTGGCTGCTTCTGGATCCTCTGAATGAGTTAATTCTATTTTTAATTGCTCCATTTCGAAAAAAGGTCCTACCCCCAGTAACAGACACCGAAAATTCTGATGATACCCAGTAAGAGATAGGATGAGGAAAGCGTGAGAAATGGTCAAAATTACCTTTTTCTTTTCATAATGTGCAAAAGTTTTTTTTTTTTTTTTTTTTGAACGAAAGCCTTATTTAAATCAAATGAAAATGAAACACCAGCTGACCTCGTGGTGTCTGTTCATAAACTTCCACCACTGCCCTGTAAATACGAACTGGTTCATATAAAATTCACTCAGATAAACACTAGATGGTTGCGCCGTATTCATGGGTCACAGCAACATCAGTTTTACCCGCTTTAAATTCTTATTACTTAAATCCAAACTTATGACAGTCTGTTACTAGTGCCGTTACCCTACTGTAAGTAAAAAAAGTCCTTGGATTCAATCTCGTCTTTTTTTTTTTTTTTTTAATAGATTCAACTAACAGTTTTAGGAGAAAGAATTTGATATCGGGTTCATGTCAACTCCATTGCTTTTCCCGTTAAGAAATCATATTGGAAGACTTGAAGTTAAATATTACCAATTGTATTGTAATTTATATACAATAGAATATCGTTTATCCGGCCCTTGTTTATACAAACCTCTGGTTAATCCGAATCAAAAATTGTATTTACTTAATTCCAGGAACGGAACAATAAATGTGCCAAATGTTCGCTCTTTGTTTTGATTAAATGTACAACATCGGCGACACCACCGCTGCTGAGTTATAAATGACAAAGTGTTAGTGAGTAACAATCCTCTGTAATTTTGTTACAAAGCATCGTTTTTTGTTTTATTAGAAGGTAAGTCTGCTTATTTACGATTGTGTTTTGCTTTTTACCCGGATTATCCGAATTTCCGTTTTTCCGAATCGCCTTTGGTCCCAGTTATACAGTCTGGATAAACGAGGTTTTACTGTTCATAGAGGGACTGTAATGACCAACCCACGAAGCATACTTTCTCTGCATGTCCCAAAGCAACCTGAATATTTTGGATTCACCCTACCTTTCGCTGACAGCCCTGAACACTCCCCAATGTGAACAACGCGATATTCTGAACACATTTTGATGGTCCTGGCGAAACTCCCCAGACGTAACATAGGCTGACCTCTCTGCACTCTGAAGTCTGTACTATGAACAACCCAGTATTATGAACGCTATTTTCTCTCAACCCCGTTCAATCATTACCTCTATATATACTAAACATGTTCACAATTGGCACTCGGGAATTCCTATGAATCAAATTGTAAATCATGAAATACCTTCTCAATTTTACCACAATGATTGAAGAACATTAAGATGAAAAGAAGAAAGAAATATTATTTTCTTGGATATTGCTGGATTTCATAAAATCAATCAGCTGAGCAAAATGAGCCTGAAGTTTCTGCCACTGAACTGCGTATTTCAAGAATCTAACCATTCAAGACCTTTACAATACGATTGCCTATAAACAATATGCGGTTAAGAATCACCCGGGGACCTTTTCACTTAAACAATTGGATGATGACACGTACCTTGCAACCTTGCATGAGAATACGCAATGCAAAAACGTATTAAAATTATTCTTTTTTGAGAGGTATTGTACTGATAACCGTATTGCAATATTTTAAAGTTGTTTGTAATTTAAAACGTTTCAAATTAAAAAAAAAATAAGAACTGCAAAAGTTTATATTCTACTGTGTTTAATCAGATGTTCAGTCCCATGAGTGTTCAGAATAGGGAGAGTCCATTCTACGTCAAAAGGTTAGATTGAAACTGAAAAACAGGGGGAAGGAAATTTCGTGTTTGCGAAAAGTAAGGGACACCACATTTTTACTACTGTTCCGGAATCTTTTTTCCTCCCGCCATAAAAGCGTGACCTTATGTCTAAAAAAAAACAAATGCCGGCCGCCCTATAGTCTGCAGCAGAACGTTTTTCGTCCGTAAATAGCATGAATTCCAACAAATATGTAAGAATTTAAAAGCAGTGCAATTACCAAGCTCCCATGCAACTTAAGCTCCACAAAAACGCAAAAGAGCAGCTGTTGCTGGAAAAAAAAAAAAAAATCGACACATGCGTGTTACGCACAAAGGCTAAAATGTTTCAAGGAAATTTACACATTTTATGACTACAATTTTGTTTTGTCGCAAACGTTAGAGAGTCGTAAAACGAATTTCGTCATTTACCCATTCGTATTATTGAAAACAAAAGCTACCCCCCCCCTCCTTTTATTTTTAGCAACGCCCCTGTTTACAAAGTACGTTAAACTAGGTATGTCAGAAAAGTGCTTAAAACGAAGGAGCAAGTTAACCCCCTCAAACCCTATCCCTCGATACTCCCCCAAATTATACTACATGAAATCACACAAGAAGACATCGCCGATTTTCTATTTTGAAATAAAAATGCATGGTTATTTTCCAAGTTAGATTTTGAAACTGTTAGATTACAAATTTTCCGTAGCACCATAGGCGGCTGGTGCACCAACGAAAAAAGGGGGGGGGGGCGTAGCTCTTTTTTTTTTTTTTTTAATTAATCGGGCTATGTTACTGACTTTTAATATTACTCATTAAATAATTTCAAAAAATGTGGAATATGGATTAAAAAATCGGGACGGATGGCTAACGTAAACTTTCCACTTTCCCTTGCAAAGTTTCATTCTTACGAAATGAGATGAGAAAAGTCCACTTATTTCGGGGGGGGGGGGGATTCTTAGTTTTAACTTTCGTAAAATAAATCAATCCACCCTTTAAAAATCATTTTTCAACTGATTATTACTTTTTAACTCTGAAAAGTGAGACAGCAATTGTCCCCCTTGCTCCCGTACGAGCCGCCGATGCCAGATCAAAATATTAACGCAGATATCATGTGATTTTGGATTTGTATGACATGTATGAAAAGGTACGCTCATTATGTCATACCGTCTACTTCACTTACCGTCTTTGCTTTCTTCTTAAACTCTAACTTGTTATTTAAAACATCAAAGTTCTCCATTTTTATTGCTGTATCAATTAAGGGGGAAGGGAAATTTGGGTCTTTATAGGCTCCCCTATTGTTGACTGTATCCGTGAAGTCTCTGTCTAACAACTCATATGGGCAAGCCACTCCGGTAACAGGAACAGGGACCCCTCGGAGAGTGATGTGTGACAACTCAAAGAGTTTAAAAGACCATTAATTTAAATCCCCCTCACTTCTAAACTCTCACTTTTCAAGCATCAGGATAAAAGATTTCGAAGAATTTGCTTGGCTGGAAAACATCAGCTGCTAGTAGGAGAGTGGCTATTGTCCCCTTTCCTCGAATTGGTTGATGGGCTACAGGGGACAGGAAAGGGTGGTACGAATTCCAATTATCTCTTCAAGCCGCAATGCATATCCTGTTTTCTTTGCTGTAGGTATTAAAGGTAGATCCGCCAGAATTGTGTTAACTTTCGAAACAAAGTGAAATTTTTAAGATAATAGTGGAATAGAGCATGGGAAAAGAGACAGAAAAACAAAGAGCTGTTTAATTGTTGCAAAGCTCAAACAATCCGTCGATAAAAAAAAGTTTTCTATTAATCTAGTGGACCAATTTAAGACTATTACTAATAAAACAGATTATATATTAGCAAATACCCCCTAACCCCTCAAAAAAGTTTTGTTGGAAACACAAATTAGCTATTGCACTTCTTTAATTTATGAAAAGTAAATGATGCTTTGAATTATTTTAGCCATTTAGTCAAAGAAAACACAGGTACGCAGATATATTATACTTGTCCTTACCAGTGGCGGATACAGCCGGCGGGCAACCGGGCATTTGCCCGGTGGGCCGGTCATGCTTCGGGCCGATCAACTAACAGCGAAGTCTTTCGGGCCTGTCTAACAGCAAAATGTAAATTTTGCGCGCATGTTTTTAGAATAACGCAAATTCGCATAACACAGCCTCTCAGCTCCTCTTTACGCATGGGTTAAAGCTTGCGGGTGGAGGGAGGCAGGGCCGTCACCAAGAGGGGGGAGGGGGAATTTCTGAAATGGGGCTGACCAGGGCCTGATTAACACACAGGCTGACTAGGCCTAGGCCTGGGGCCCCATGTTCCTAAGAAGCCCCAAATTTTTTAAAGAATTATGCATAACATTGCAACGATATGAAAATAAATGTATTTTTAAAAAAATAAAAAATTATGACTTATTAATTGGAAAAAACTTTTTTAAAGAGGAATTTTTAATCATTCTGCCAGTAACGAATTTACTTGGTCACGATAATGAGGGTGCCCAAAGGGGATTCATAAATGCACATAAGTGATCTATACATAGTTGTGTGATTAGACAAAGAGACCTCCAAAAGTGCATTCGTGCTTTAAAAATGTAAATCAAACACTGCATAATCTTCAGCGGACCTCCAAATTAATGTGAGCTCAAGGCCTCACTTTTAGTTAATCGGGCCTTGGGGTTGCCAATATATTTTAGTGGTGTAATAAAAAAATAAATGAATTTAAAAAAAAAACTGGGAAACCTTAGCGGTTGTAAAAAGTTAAAATACTTTTGGTCTCTTTGACGCTTTTATTTATGAATGACCATTCAAAATTGCTATAAGGTGCAACTTATACAACAAGGGTCGACGTGAGGTTATAACAGTTCAGTTGGAGAATAGGAGCCCGGCTCCAGTTACGTAGCTACAGTGTTTGCCGCCCGGGGCGGCTCTTCAATTTGCCGCTCTTTCGTTGGGAAATTGCCAATACATTAAACTGTCAAGGGTGTTTAAATTAAAACTAGAAATTTAATTAAAGAAAAAAAAAAGACATAACATTTTTCTACAAACTTACAAAAGAAAAAAAATAGGGGGGGGGGAGTCCACTCTTGGAGAAAATTGCTAAATTTACGTAAAAAAATCGAAAACATAGGCAGTTTTTGGTAAGATGAAGGAAAAGGGCGGATTGGGTTGCTTCCGATTTTTTTCTTTTTTAAATCTAAATTCTCTTAATATTTCTTTGTCGACGTTGAGCGATCAGTGGGCCCCGTAAGAAAATGTTCCGAAATCAAAGTTTTAAAATGCAGCTTAAGCTACTTTGTGAAGAGGTTAAGAAAATCAGGAACGGTCGGATACTCAATTCGAAAATTTTCAGCTCTGAAATATGCAATTTTAGGCTATCTTTGGCAGCACAATTGCATGTGTATTCTAAGGCAGTTGTAAGCGTTAGGAGAGGGAGAGGCGCTGAGGTTTCTTACTGAAGTTTTTTTTTTTTTATTTTAAGGGTAGTTTTGGTGATTTACTGAAATGGGGAAGGTTCGGCTTCTTTCTTTGAAAATTGTTCAGCACCAAAGTCTCAAACACGCAACTCAAGGCTATCTTTGGTGATGTGAAAGGATTTTCTAACATCTAATGGCACCAAAAAGTTCTGAAGTCAGTAGGCGCTCTGATGGGAAATTTCCGCATTTGACGCCCGACATTAGGCTTTGTTTGATATTGATAATGTTAGGAGCAAAAGGGGGGAAGAGGCAGGTTTCCTTCCCAAAACCTTTCTTCAAGCTAAAGTTCATTTTAGGAATCTTTGAGGAGGAAAAATTAGCGAGCTGTCCCACACAAGCTAATTTCTATGAGCAAAATTTTGGGCTGTCTTTGTGTACGTTAGGAAAAGGTCCGAGGAGTTCGGCTTCCCTTCCTCGGAAATTTTTCAAAATGGAAGTTTCCAAAACGCAGTTTTAATCTTTGGAGACGTTAGATGAGAGAGGGAGGAGGGAGGGGGGATTAAAGTACCATTCTCGGAAAAATTCCGAAACTGAAGTCCTAAAAACGTATTTTAAGCTATCTTTAATCACGTTAGGAGATAAAACATAGTCAAGGTTCAAGCGCTGTTTTCGAAAATTGATATTGAAGTATCAAAGCTTTAAAAACGTAATTTTAGGCTATATATATGGACTTTAGAACAGAGGGTACGAGTTTTCAGAATTAAAGTCCTATATATGTACCTTTTGGCTGTGTTTGCTATGTTAGAGGACAGGGTTCAGGGTTCTACTCGGAAATTCTTAAACATTTAGGTTTAAAACCGTATTTCTAGGCCATCTTTGGTGATATCAGGAAAAGAGATGAAAGATTCCAGAGCTCTCCATCCTAAAAACATTTGAACTTTTACGCTGTTAGACTACGGAGTGGAGGTGGGGGAGGTTCCCACCCGGAATTATTTGAAATCGAATACGCCAAAAAACAATTTTAGACTTTGCTTGGCCAAGTTGAGGGAACAAACCAAATGTTGAAAATGAAATTCGCTTACCTTCCATAAGGAATAGACTAACATGTGATCCAAAGTCGTTGGATAGATTTTCTACTCTCAAAAGTAAGAAAACAGAAATCTCTCTTACTTCTTTTGAATTAGAGAACTCTTGTAGTGTAATGAATGTGAAATCAAAGTAAACCCTGCAACATATAAAGCCACCCCTGTGATAAGCAATGAAGTGTTTTGTGTACCATTTTTCCAATCCCCCTCCCTTTCTTACTCTTGTCACCATTTTCTTGAAGTTAAAAAAAAGTTTTTGTTTCACTAGGAGGCTTTTAAGAAACTCACTTAAAATCCAGTGTTAACTCTCTCTTACAACGAAAATTGGAAAACTTTATTGTTTTCTACCTCCTGGAGTTAACTTCTACAGTCTAAGAAAACACTGGTCCCATGACTGTCTGCTGCCGTCCCCTCAGAAAAAAAACAAGGAATGGTACTGATATGCTATCAAGAAAGATTTTTGAAAGCTTTTTAAAGGAAGCAGAAAGTATTGTATAAAAGTAATTTTAATCTGGTAGTGACAAGTCTTACTTTTCTTTTCGCCTGCAGTAACTGATTAAAACCATAATTTCCTTATTTGAAAAAAAAGTTTATTTTTTCAATATCAAAAGGGTTAATTTGCCGCCCCTCAAAGAGTGCCACCCTGGGCGGACCACCCCCTCCGCCCCACCCTAGCTACGCCACTGCACGGCTCGAAATTGAACTCGTGCAGAGGTTAAGATATCGTAATTGTGAAAGGTGTAAAATGGGGCCTGTGAAAAAATTGACCTATGTCATTTTTTTCCTGGATCCGCTGTTGCTCTCGGCGAATCTGTTTATAGCAATTGGAATAGAAGTGACAAAATATTTTTCAACGTAAAGTTATTTTAAAAAAGGCAATCTTAAAATACCATTGAGGAGCATGAAAGACTACATTATTACGATTATCAAATCAAAGGCCAAAGGCCGCCGAAATGTGAGTTTCAAACATTTTTTGACGAAACATAAAGTATTCCGTACGCTGTACAAACTCACGGTTTCGGGCCCCTCAGTGTAAAAAGAAAATATGTTGATAAAAACCAGTGTCGAAAGAATTCCGGTGGTCACCAGAACCTCCCCCCCCCCCTCCCTCTGTCCTAATATCATTGAAGATCGTGTAAAAAATTTAAATTTCTTGGTTTCAATTTCGAATAACTTCATAAGAGAACAGCCGAATCCACTCCCGCCATAACATGAAATTCCAGTTTCGAAAATTTGCTGGAGGAAAGTACTCGAACCTCTCCCATTTTTTTAACATTCCCAAAGGTGGTCTAAAACTGTTTTTAAATAAACAGTATAAAAAATTTTCTGGGAAAATGCTCCGTCCCCTCCTTTATCAATGAAGAACGTTTTAAATCTCGTTTTTATTACTTCAACTTCGAAAATTTTCCGGGGTGAGCCTCCTGAAAACTCTTTTTCCTAACATCACTGAAGGTCAGCAAAAATTTCGTTTTTGGAACTAACTTTCGAGTAACTGCCGGTGCTCTAATTTTTACCAAAAAAGACTTAAGACTTCAATTTGAAAATTTTCTGGTGGATGGCATCGGAATCTATCTCCCGACTTAACATTACCAAAGATCTTCTAAAACTGTGTTTTCAGAAGATAATTTAAAATTCTGTTTTTGGATTCCCACTTTCGAAAAACTGCAGTAGGGGAAACCCTGAACCTACGCTCCCCTAACATCACCAAATATTGTCAAAAATTGAGTTTTTAAGACTACAATTTCAAAAAAATTTCCGAGGGAGAAACCTCCCCCCCCCCGGACCCCCTATTTCAGACTCAATATTAATATTTCCATTAAGTTTATATTGCTAATACTTTAATGACTCCCAGAAGTCAGACAGCTAAAGTCCACTCTCTTTCTCTTTGTATTGATACATACGTTTGAAAAAAAATTAAGGGGCTGCCAAACTCGTACCCGACCCCTCCCACCAAGTTTTTGACCTCGCATCGAGTCTGGGGGTCGTCAGGGTATGACAGTATAAAAAAGGGAATGTTTATGACGGCCCAGTAATGTTTGTGTCGAGGGACCCATCACGTTCTAAAAAGACGGCCCTAGTCTTTCACCCATGAACATCGCTAGATCAGTTTCATAAAACAGGGCAATTAAGTTAGTTGTTATGACCGCAGAAAAGGACATACTAGCCAAGCAGTGTTATCATTACGGAAATATTCAATCAAGTTCCGGGCATTATAAAAATACTTAAAAATGGACAATTACAATCACAATTTTCCCCCAAAGTAAGGTTTAGCTAATACTGTATCGATTTGTTCACCAATAAAGCGCAGAAGTGTTCCTATCTGTTAGATTTTGTTTAAACAAAACATATTTAGTTGTTAAGAATAATTTCCTCATATTTAGTGATATCCCAATCGTTAGGTAAAGTTTAATATCTATAAGAGTTATGGGGCCGCTACATCTCCTAATGCCAGGGCCGATTTTTTCAACCAATCCGCCACTGGTCTTTACTAATTTTATAAATGCGAAAGAGAATTTTGTATGCACGTTGTCAGGGGTGCTTGCTTGAACATAGGGTACTTTTCGTTAAAAAAAAAGTTTTCTATGATTTTTATTCCAATTTTAAAGAAAATCATAAATTAGAGAATATCATCGAAGAGTGGTGTTCGATTTTTCAGCATATCAAAGCTCTTAAAAAGCTGCACAAGATAAACTTTCTCCAAAGTTCGAATTATAATTAGAACACCCTCGAATTCGTCATTTTAAGCATATTTATGTGAGGGAAAATCAAATTTCAATTTGAAATTTATCGTCTGCAGCAAGTTCAGTTTTAATAAGCGTGAATAAAGTCATTGAGAAGAAATTTATATAGCCATTTTTTCCTCGAGTGTGAACAAATGAAATCCTTGCTTTCGCTTTGAGGTTTTTCCTGTCATTGGGAGACTTATAGTCGATGGAGTTTGTGCAAAAACATTTCACTTCCGGATAACAGTATGAAATTTTGTATAGCTCTTATGTTCATATAAGAGAGCAAAAAAACGCCGGGAGGCAATTGATTGGAGGTCAAAAACTCCTGTGGTGACGTCATCAAAATGGCCGCCATGTATCGGTTAGTACGTTGGTTTTTAACTGCTTAGAACTACAAATTTTGTCATAATTTTGTAAAATTCAAATACATTATCTAAAAGCCGTTTAAAAAAGCTCTTCAATAATGCTTAGTTTCATTTTCTACTAGCGGTACCCGCACGGCTTTGCTCGTAGTAGAAAAATTAAAAGGTCATTTGATTCGCCTGTATATTTACAAACAATGGATGATGAATTTTTCGCCAATTTGCTATGCCGATTTGCTCAGCCATTTTACGGTTAATTCCTTCCTTCCTCAGTGTACGACAGCATTGGGTGGGCCCTGGCCTTCTCAACCACTTTTTATGTTACGGTTCCATGTTATGATAATTTGGTAATTTACTCGTCCACGTTATGATAATTTCCTCGGTAAAATGTTCTTAAAGTTAAAATAGAAAAAGAACAAAGTCAAATTTTCGAAAAATCGCTTCGATTTGCACACCCTTAAGCTACAAACTAATTCTGTGCCAAATTTTGTGAAAATAGGCCGAACGGTTTAGGCGCTATGCACGTCACAAGAGACATCCGGACAGATATCCAGACTTTGCATTATTTTTAGTAAAGAAGACAAGTAGTTTAATAATTATTAAAATATCAACGTGAAAATTGATAGGAAAACAATGACTTTCCTGTATTCTCCGATATTGGAGTAAAATTTTTACTGTAATACCTGCATCATAAAAACCCCTTCCAGTTTCATTAAATTTAAATTTGTACTTCATGTTTTACCACCTTTTGTCAGTATTTTACCTGTACATTGAATGAAAGAGAGGTTAAAATGCAGAAATAATCAGTCATCACCCCAAATGGATCGAGGACTTAACTATTAATGTCAGCGTATAATAAAACAATTTTGTTAAAAATGCTTACAATTTAAACATATAAGAGAAATAGATGAAAATGACACATTTTAATACAAAGAAAAAGTACCTGTTATAACGAAAACTGTAATAAGTTTTGTTAAGGAACGTTTTACGTATTGCACTGACCTTCACAACTATAAAGAAGTGTACAATTCAGGCCTGATCTGACGCATCGACAGCGTGTACTCATTTCCTTGTACTTGCATCATATAAGTTCCTGTAATTTCTCCATTGTTATTTCGGGGTGTGAGGAGAGTTTGAACCAAAGAGGTTCAAACTCTTCACCAATTTTTTTCCCATCCCCACTGACATGGATTCAAGAGCTGAAAATTTTGCTGAAGACATTTTGTCCATAGTAAACACTGCAATATCGCTCTCTTAAGGTGATGCAGAAGAACGTTGCTAGATGGTGGAATATATTCAACTGTTCTGTGTTGTTGGGTGAAGAAAATTCTCCTAGCCTCATTTACGTTTCCACTGAGCTTGATAAATAATATGTCAGGACGATGAAGCTCTGAATAAGTAGGAAATGCGCATCATCTTCATTAATGCTCTCGGGCACTTTAGTATAGAACAAAAAAACTTTGTCAACATCTCTAAAAGTCATTCACATTTTCCATGCAGTACCTAGTTTTACCAATGCTGGCAAAACTAGATGCTGGAAAACTATAAATAACTTTCCAATATAACTTTCCAATGCTGGAAATCTATGCTCATCGCCTTCATTGATGCTCTCAGGTACTTTAGTACAGTACAAAAAAAAAAAAACTTTGTCAACATTTCTAAACGCCATATACGTGTTCTCGTCCACATGATCTCGTTTACATGAGTCGACACTTTGTCAACTCATGTAAAGCCATGGGAAAAAGGCAGAAGATCTGGAACATCTTGTGGAACTTTACGGTGCAAAACGTGGATCTGAAGATACCGCAGATATTTTCCACTTCCATACTCCACCCATAGCTCTTCTGTTTCGGAACTCGGAATATAGCAATCACTACATCATCACTATCAACAGTTTTCACGGTGATCTTTGCATGACCCGAGTATTCTATTGCATGCTGCACATAAAGGAATAGCCTCGCATCGGCTTCTTCGTGGGATACGGGAGACATGGTTTCAAAATTTTCTTCACTGAAGCAATTAGTGTCTTTGTAGGTACATGCAGCCTGCTTCCCATCTGGTAGATCCACCTTCAAGAGATTTTCTGCCAAAAATTCGAAAAGATCTTCTTTATTTTTATCTTTCGCAAGAAATTTAGTAAATGACTTTGGTATCAACACATTAGATTTAAGACTTATTCTTGGTTCAGATCCTCTCGATTGTCTCGTGTCGTTTTTCAAACTTCCTTTTGAATATCGGCCAAAAACTAAATCTACCCTATGAACGCTTTTTAGTCTCATTAATATGTGAGGCTTCAAAATTTGATCGCAGTATTGTTGGACAGTTTGAGTAGACTGAGGAACAATCATGTGATTCAGTGCACCTCCATCAATGAACAATTTGGTTCCGGAATAGCCGTCAAAACCAATCCAGTAGATTGGACGATACAAGAAACTACGTCAGACGTTTTTCTTGGTTTCCTAAATTTCCTAAAGTTAGATATAGAATGTGGACACATGGGAAAAAATTCTTTTACATCCATTTCAATTGCTTGGCAGGCAACATATAGCTTAGCAAAAAGAGTGCTGCCCCTCCTCAAATCAACAATGTTTTGCTTGTCTTTGGACTGAACAGAAAGATTTTTCTGCTCATCAAGAAGAGATTGTTTCTTTTAATAACATCAGGTATGGATAATTTTCTTAACACTAAGCGATCTTCTACAAATGTATTGAATTGACTTGCGCTGACATCACAGAAATGGCACTTTCTTCCGAGCGAATAATTTTGTTGCTATTTACTGTAGTTAAATCGTCATCTTCGAAAAGATTCCCGTGTTCTTCAAATGTTTCAACTAAGCTGGAAACATGAGTTTCATACCGAATACAAAAACTTCTTGTATCTTCATGTAACTAGTATCTAGCTTTTCAGTAGTGACGTCAGACTTCAGGTTCTGATTTTCTTCAAACTCCCCAATCATGCGCACAACTTCCGGTCCAGCAACCATCCATTAAATTAATAACGCATCATGAATTAAACGTGATAGATTAGTTGGTGATTTTTAAATTAATTTCTTTTTTGCTCATGAAAATGGTCGTGTGGCATCCCGGAAAATTTCCTCTGAGTTTTGGAGTCAGATATATTTCCCGAATGAAACTCCTGGAAAATAGCTGGATGCATCTCTGGTAACTACTTCAAATATGGACAGAAATACTGAAGGCCATCGGACATCATTTGTATATTCAAGAGCAAACCTCCATGGCCACATGTTCTCAAGAGTGACAGTAAAACCTGAGAGATTTCCATGGCGAATAATGCGCACCAGATTTAAAAGTATACATTCTAGCTCCATGGTGATCGTTCAATACTTAAAATGAGGCGATTCTTCTGATCTTCGCTTAACCCAGTCTGTAAGTGTTTCGTCTATATCTTTTCGATTTTGATACGCTTTCTCTAACAGAACTTGGAGAGTGGTTACTGCAAAATCGTGAGCGTATCGACTTCCATATGCGAAACTTTTATTAGAGTTCCTTCTGCTCTTCCCGATGTTGTTACATGAGTTTCTACTAGGAGTTCAGTTCATCCACTTGAACAGACATTTCTACGTGGAGACTACCTAACATGACCAACATTTTATCTTCGCCATACTCATTCGGCATAGTTCACCGGACAGATTTTAGCAAAGCGTAGATGCATGGGACTTATATTACAAACACTCAATTCATTAAATATTTTACTTTTTCAAAAGCACATTAAAGAAATGAAATCAAGCTATGTTAGTATTTTGAGGTCACACGAAACAAATGAATAAGAAATATTTATTTCTAAAAATAGTACGAGTTTTTAATACGTTTTACTTATTGAAAAGGACGTAAAGGAATGAATACAAGTTATATGTATATGATACTTTTAATACTAGATGGAACAAACAATCGAAGTTATCGATTTCAAACCGTAATAGAATTATATGACTCACCTTTATTTGATATTATTTGCTACAGCATTAACCAGTCAAATATTCAGTTATTGAAAATTATATCTGAATAATAAATATATCACTATGGAATTAATTATTACTGAGAATAGAAATGTCGCAAAGTTGTATTATAATCTACTCGAACCTAGTCGCAAGCTAAGTTCGAGTAGATTAGAATACTCTTTTGCGACATTTCTACATCGCAACCGATCACGTAAGCGAAAATCTCGATCTCGCAAGCTGACGAGATTGGAATGACCACCCTGTCACGTCTGATTTTCTCAATATTTGTAGATTGTACAGAGGAAACTAATCTAGTTAAAAGGCTTTCATGTGAATTATTTTCTGCTAACCATCAGGTCACAAATCTCGAATAAACACAAGACATTTTTTTTTAGAAATAAACAGATTTTTCATACGGTCGACAGAAAACGGTACAGTAGTTTCATTATCTTACGAAAAAGTTTAATATTTCTTACTCTGTACACAGAAATAGAAAAACAGGCAACATAAATTTCAAAGAAATGTCTTGATTAAGCTGGAATTCAGTAAAAAGGGATTTAAACTACTTGAGGTTGTACAGTTGTTTTGCATAACAAAATGAAATACAATAAAGTAAAATGCAAAAAAAAAAAAATGTAGTCATTAAAAACGAACAATCTTCACCATTCTTGGGTTTTTTGTCCTACTTTTCTTCAGAAAACGTTGAATTTTAACTAGTTTTCCAGCTTTTTTTACCCGAAGACAATTTTTGCACTTTGTCCATATACTTACGCTACAATATGCTACTAGTACCCCACATTTTTCATAAAAAAGATCAAAACTACCCACATTTCTTTTAAAAAACCCAACTTTAGTTGGGTCTTTTTTGGGATTTATTTAAAAAACCCCAAAAAACCCTGGGTCCATGAGCTTTTTAAAAAAAACCCGGGTTTTTGCCAACCCTGGTCAAAAGTACTATTTTTAGTTATTGGAAGGATAGAATGAGCAAAAAAAAAAAAAAATATTATTATTATTATGGATCCAGAAAATACTTTCATTTTCCCGACAGTTTTTTTAAAATTAATTTTAAATGTCCGATTTTTCAAACAAGCGTGTTCTTGAGGACGTCATAAATGGTGCACTTTGGCGCATCTTTCTACTACGTTCCCACGTTATGATAATCAAACCCCCCCCCCCTCCCTTTTTCTGAATTTTGCAAAAAAAAAAGCCCAAACTTGTGATTTCAGACATCAGTTTTGAAAATTCTTGCAAGGAGCGTGGACCGTTTATTTTACCTCTAATGATCCCCCCCTCGCATTTTTTAAATTCCAAATTCGAAAATTTTCCAGGAGGAGTTCCCGAGCTCCCTGCATTTCCGTTCCGTTCTACATCTGGCGTCACCTCCTTTTTTTTTTTTTTTATGGACATTCATTCATTCATTCATTCACTTCTTAAAAAAAAAAAAAAAAAATAAAAAATAAAAAAAATCAATTGAGATGTAGAAACTTGAAGGAAGACGGATAGTTGCGACCGTTTTGAATCCTTGCCCGCCTCGGAAAAGTCCGTAATCAGGCACTTCTCAAATTTGTATAATCTTCCTGCAAAGGAACTCGCCAGAATTCTCCAATCGGGCCCGCATTTGCAAATGCCGGCTCTGTTTCAAAAATATTTTTTGCATACTGCGCATTCCGATTAGATAATCTATACTAATAATATAAAGCTGAAGCGTTTGTTTGTTTGAACGCGCTAATCTCAGGAACTACTGGTTCGAATTGAAAAATTCTTTTTGTGTTGAATAGCCCATTTATTGAGGGCTATAGGCTGTATAACATCACGCTGTGACTAATAGGAGTGGAGCATCAATAAATTGAAATTAAATCAGTAATAATGATGATGAATTTTTTGTTGCATCAAAAGCTCAAACTTTTGTTGCCCGAATAGCTCAGTCGGTAAAGCGCTGGGTCTGCTACCCTAGGGTTCGGGTTCGAACCCGGCTGCGGGCTGGAAGGTTTTCAGCATTTATTACCTGACTCCATTTAAAAATTGATTAATTACTTATTAATCAAGGGATTTCAATTATTTTTCGTTTTTTCCCCTGTTTTCTTATTTAACGGAAAACGTCGATGTGGATAAGGGTGTGTAATATTTTTCCTTGTATATATATATAATACATGTATCATAGCGTGATGTACTTAAAATAGTTTTTCAATACATTGTTGTCTTATTAACGTGGGTGAAACCACGGGGCACAGCTAAAAATGAATAAAGGAAAGTACAAATTGTTTCTCAATATTATTACTGACCCAGGCAACGCTGGGTTATGTTTGCTAGTGTAGTAATATAAGGTCAGTAAAACTTTTTGAATTAGGTGGAGATGAAAGCCACAATTCTTCAGCTAATATTATTAAATCCTCTTTTCGAGCTTTTTACGAATTTTCACTCACAGTAACATGAATAAAAAATGTTACCTGGTAAAATATAATTCTCTTTCAAACGAGCTGATGTGTGCATCACATGACTTCCTTTTACTCCAATTCAATGTCATTTTCCCGTTATTGGCAATTTTAATTCAATTGTTTACTCTCTAAGTATCACCAACAGTGGCAAAATTGAAACCAAATTTTAAAAGAAAAATCGCCAAATTTGTTGCCACGTTGGCGACAAAACTTGGGGACCAAAAGACTGGCGATATATCGCAAATGTCCGACAAATTATAACACCACTTGAGTTTACATCGAAATTAACAATGATTTCCCTCCAAAAAGGGGCAAAAGTCCCCTTAGGAACATCTGAATGCAACCGAAAGGTAAGGTGCACAACTAGGCCCCACTAGGATTCAAATTTCAACTTTCTAGGACATACCGTTTTTGAGTTATGCGAGATATTTACGCATATACGCACGTACATACGGACCTCACGAGAAAATTCGTTGTAATTAACTCGTTGGTCGTCAAAATGGATATTTCGGGTGTCTGTAGGTTCCTAGGCATATATATCCACGTGTGGTCGGGTTGAAAAAAAAAATTCAACATTCATTCGGGGGTGAGAAAAATGGAAATTATTGCCGATTTTTGAGTGAAAATTTTTTCGCGAATACAATACTTCCTTTTTTGTAAAAGGAATTAAAAATGCTTCGAACAAACGAGCACGTTCTTTTTATTACTGTCTGTGTCTTTTCGATTTAAAGTTTCTTAATCCAGAGTTTTCTTCTGTTTTCACTTTCGTCATTCGCTTCACTTTTTAGGAAAGAAACTAACATTATTCTGAGAAGCTTGCGAATGACATTTAGGAACACAGCAATTTCTGTTGCTGAAGAATAGAAAAGAAATCTTCCCACAAACACGATGAAATATTACTGTCACTCACTAAGCGTCAAAGCAACTTATAAGTTACGGCATTTGTTTGTTTTACCTTTTTCATTCACCATTAGACAGTGACTGCAGCGCCCCCTATAGTTTATTAGAGTTGCGAATTCGCAACTCCAGAGTTCGAAGACGCTACTTTGCGATGATTAACAATACTAAAGAAAAAAGTAAAGCATTCCATTCCACGAGTTTTCTTTGGTGTAAATTGCAGGCTTCAGACAGTTTGTAATGTAATGTAATTTCAGAAGAATAGAAAAGAAAGCTTCCCACAAACACGATGAAAAATTACTGTCATTCACTAAGCGTCGAAGCAGGTTATAAGTTACGGCATTTGTTTGTTTTACCTTTTTCATTCGCGATTGGACAGTGGCTGCAGCGCCCCCTATAGTTATTTGGAGTTGTGAATTTATTATCATCTGCAATGTTTTATATGTCCTTGCATTCTTTAATTTAGTTATCGCCTGCGCTATCTATTATTTTTTAGTAATGGCAACGACAAATGAAATTTAAGTGCAGTTGAAATATTTTTTGATGGAATGTGAATGTTGTTTTTCTCGCTCGTTGTTGGCGAAGAATATATTTAATATTTACGTTAAATGAATAAAATTCTTTTTTGTAAGAAATAAAGAATTTGATGAATTTAATGAAAAGCAGAATTACTTTTATTTATTAAAGTTCAAAGAAGTGGAAAGGAAGAAACATTTTTAGAGGCACATATACAAGATAAGTGCTTTATTCTATTGATTTAACTTATAAAAATTTTTATTTTTCCTGCTTAAGAACATTTACTTGTGTTTTATGAATATGTTTTTATTTAAAATAACTGGTTAATTGAATTTTTTAAGTTAGTAATATTAGGTGAATACTTACTGGTGATTAAATTTCAATTTTCGAATTCGTTTGCTGACATTTTGATATTGATTTAAGCGATATCTATCCTTCTATTTGAATCAATGTATTTTTTATTTAATTTGCTTAGGACTGATATTATTGTGGAAGCGGTATACATAACTCAAATAATTACATCTAGGGGAAGCACTAAAGTGTCTTTGACAAGGCTTGAAAATATACCATTTGATAATATATAAATATGAAATTTTGATACACACTCAAAGGTTCGACACTTTATTTGTAGAATTTGAAAAACTCGATGTATTATTAGATGATAAAGGTTCTAAAATAGCAGAGTTTGACGAAAAGTATTCTAAGTTGAAAGTTTAGTATTAAAATAAAATTGAAAGTTACGTATTCTGTCTCAGATAGGAATAATAAAAAATAATTATGTTTATTTTACAGTAATGCAAAATGTGAGGCAAATATAAGTAATTTTTGCTTAATGAAGCTGAATGTTACACCCCTTTGTGACAATAAAACCTTTATATTGCTGCAGTTCATAATTAAAATTCATTGTCAAATCTACAAAAGTTTTAATATTTGAAATGGTTATTTGGTGACGAGCCAGCATCTTTAACTAAACATAGTTTAATAGTCCATATATCCAATGTTCTATTTTTGGAAGCAGGTAGTATTAACTTCCATGGGAAAAAAATATGGAAAAAAAAAGAAAAATTAGCGACTATAAATTTATTTTTGTCGAGCGTCATAGGTTTCCATATGGGGGGGGGGGCAAGTGAGGGCTCAAGCCCCCCTTAAAAATTAGAACCTCTTTGCTTTTAGTATTTTTTTTCTTTGCAAAAATGTAAAAACATCTCTTCTCCAGTCATTAATGAATAAGTTATTGAAAACGTCAAATTTTATAAATCTAATCTGTACTAAAATCGGTTTCTTTGAGAAAAACATTCTGCTTAACCATGGGGAAAATATCTGAGCCCCCCCCCCCCCTTAAAACTTTGCTTATGGGAGCCCTATCCAGCGTTTCTCAACCTTTTTTCATTCACGTTCGGCAAGAGCTTTTGCAAAAAATTCGCGTTTTTTTTCTTTGCAAAAAAGAAAACTAAGCATTGCTTTTGCTTATCGTATAAACAATGATTTTTTTTTTTTTAATCAGTCGGTGTAGTTCTTTCTCCGTTTTAAAAACGACGTTTTTTTTTCGTTTTGCAAAAAAAAAAAAAAAAAAAGAAATCTCGTTTCGGGAGGAACACTGGTTTAACACTTGTGAAAAAAAATTGCGAACAGCTGAATCCCCCCCCCCCTTCTTTACAAATAATAAAAAAAATGAATTAATAAATACATAAATTAAACTTTACTCGGCGTTGAAGATCTATTACAAAAAATGTTTAAACGCAAAAAATAAGATAAGTACTTAATGTAATAGAAAATAATAAACATTGCTGAAAAAAACATAGAAACCTACGAAAATTAATCACAAAATTCACGTAAAGAATTTCGTATAGGAAATTATCATAAAAAAAGCACCATAACTGAGTGCAGAAAATTTGTTAACGTGGAGGACTAAAAACCTCTATGCACCAGTCAAATTTATCTGCAGTCTGGTGCCGGACCATCTGTTGAGAATCGCTGGTAAATGCGATATAGTGCAGGTAAGAGAAGATCATTTACACCTTCTTACTTGGCCCTTAGGTAGAACTACTGCTCATCTAGGAAAGAATGGCGATGCGAAAGCTAATTTTAAACGGCCTATTGAAAAAAATGTTCAAAATCTACATCAAGAACAACTTCTTGACGGCTGGGAGTGTGATTCTGCATTTTTTAAATTATCCTCTGCTGTGTTTTTATACATTTTATATATTTTATCAATTTATTATTGTTTGCAATGTTTTTATTTCTTTGCATTATTTATTTAATTATCGGCTGCGATATCTATTGTTTTCTTTTTCCTTTTTTTGAGCAATCACGATTGCTTAATTGCTTTCATTTGACTGTTTTGAGGTCCTATCATTTTATTTTCCCGCCAGCACCCTCTGCAGCATCACCGTCGACCGGCAGCTTCACGATGCTGCTCCTCTAGCGAAAACCGTCTCCAGGTGGCCCGTCAATATCCTATACCTACACGCATACATACACGCACGTACACACACACAATTACATACATACATACATACGCCTACATACACATACACAAACACATACACACACACTCAAACACATACACACACGCATACATACAGACACCTACACACACACTCAAACACATACACACACGCATACATACAGACACCTACACACACAACTACCCACACACTCATGTCTGCACACAGACACAAATACATATGCCTACACACATACACATTCCCCCCCCCACACATACACACAACTACCCACACCCACACACTCATACCTGCACACAGACATGAAACACATGCCGACAAACACATACCCCCCAAACACACATACCCCCCCCACACACATACATGAACACACACGCCTGCATACACACACACGTGATTGCGAAAAACATAATTTGAATTCAAGAGGTCAAAATTCATTTTTTTTTTTTTTTTTTTGAAATGGCAAAAACGAAGTTAATTGAAGAGCAGAATTCTTTCACATATCTTAAAATACCAGACTGCCAATGGGGTTTAAACCAAGAGTTTTTGAGGGAACCCTTTCTCGCTGTGTCCCTGATAAGAATATGGCATTTACCTCTCCCCCATTCTTGTGCTCTGGACAACAGCCCTGAGGAACTCAAAAACATTCTTGCATTAATTATTCAATATGACTTTTTCCAAAGCATCAACTTACGTTTCACTGATACTACTCCGAAAGCAATTCAAACAAAATATTATTCTGTAACAAAATTTTAATCCCACATCCCAGCAACAGTAACGAACCGGATAATAAACCGTGCAGAAACAAAAGCCTCTCAACTCACACAAATGATAATTTATATCTCCAAATCATTATCTCTCAAATTAAGATTTATTCCGCTTGTTCTTCAGAAAAATGCTTCCGAAGTTCCTCCTTAATGCACTAAGCTTATGCATTTAAAAAAAATGTTATTTCGATCAGATTAAAGTGAACTCAACCCTTTCCCTGGAAACTGCCACCTGCTCAATGTAAATTCAAACAAATGCATGCTCTATGAGTTTTCTTCCAAAAAATTCCAATCCGACCTTTCGGCAATCACCTCGAAGAACTCGGGGAAAAACAAAAGGAGCGCCACTTAATTGAAGCCACTCGCAAAGCTCCACTCGCTTTCTGAGTGTCTTCTCTCCAAACACTCCATTCTTCTCCAGCAGAATAAAATAAAAAAGGATTTTAATAATCTCCAACTGACGAAATGCTTAAAAATCCATTTCGCCGAAGCCGACTCCTGGATTCTTCTCCTGGATTCTAACCAATTACAGCGGATTAGCGATGCGGGAGGGATGATGAGAGCGGGGGGTTTCCCTCTAATTAAATGCGTTCCAAACCCCCCGCCCCCTGCTGAGGCAAATTTATTTCTCAGAATCTGGAAAGCTACCCCTGGAAGGGAAGAAGATGAATGTCCCCCTCCCCCTCGGCAAGAGGGCGGATGGAATAACAGTGTAGAGGGGACGGGGAGGGGGAAAAGGGTGGTCGTCGTCCTTGATGAAATGGGCAAGCGGAAGTGCGGCTTTTGCGAGCGATATTTTCCCGCCAGAACACTTTCCTGTGCGTGTCTAAATTTTTGCCTTCTGTTGGGCGGCTTATCGAGTTACCTCTGTTCTCGTGTCAATTAATGTACAAAACAGAGCACACGCGTTAATTAATTAATGGAAACACGGAGTAAGAAATTGTGTGTAAAAGGAATTATTTTCAGATTTCACAAAGTAATCTTGGATGTGAAACGTGTGGCTACCAGATTAAAAGAACAACGCATAAAGTTACACTGTAAAAAATCTCGGAAAACTCTCTGAATATACAAAAAAGTTTTCCGTAATACACAGATTCGTACGCCCTCCGCAGTTTTCTGCTATAATCAAAAACGTTTCCCGTTTAGCAAGAAAGTAAGAGTCGACGCATGCGCAGCTCTCACGGCAATTTTATAGTCCAGCAGCAAAACTAAACTGAAACTTTCGAAAGCACGCAATGAAAACAAGTGCTGACTCATGTATGCGAAGTAACACTCATCAAGGGGATTAGTAGAAGTTTTGTTCCTCGCATGAATTCACTGAAGATAATTTTAAAGTCTTATATTTTCTTGCATATGTATCGTCATGAGATTGAATTTGAAGCTATGTCACTTTTTTTTAAGTACGAAGTGCAAATTCTCGACGCATGCTCGCGGAAGGAATACAAACTGAAATTAAAAACCAAATAACTGCCGAGAGGACGCCATCTAAATTCATTGCGTCGCATAACTTGTGTAGGTAATTCACTTTTTTCTTGGATACTTTTCTTTTTTCTACACCAAATGGGTAATTTTTGTTGGCAGAATTTTATTCTGTCATAAAAATCACCTTTTTGGTGACCAAAGCCTGCAAAAGACCACCACCGACGAATAGGTAAGTCGCTTTGCAACTCTATTACTTTAAAAAGATTTAGTTCATATAAATCTCGTTAAAAAAAAAACTATTTTCTTCAGTATTATTTTTTTTGTTGTGAACTATTGCAATTTGAAAATATTTTACATTATATAGAACACATATTTAAAGTGCAAGTGCGTCTAGTTTTATTCTGTAAAATTTATGAATTGAAGATTATAAAAAAATTTAAATAAGTGTTATTGTGTACTTTGTTTTTATGTGTCAATCTCAGTTAATATTTGGATGAACATTTATGTATCAAGCATTATGAATTAAATGTTATAATATGCAAATTGTCAGGTTTGATAGTTCGCCTTTAAGGTTGCATGTTTTCATTCTCTTGTAAACAGTGTAGCTAGATTGTATGAGGGGCATTCCACGGTATTTTGGACATTATGTAGAGTCCGTAACGTGACCTTTTTTTGCCATAACTTTTTAATTTACCGTTAGATTTGCAAATTATTTTAATTTGAGCCGGTGTGTTGGTAGGAAAAGATCAAAATAAAATAATATGCTAATCAAACAGTAAATTAAAAAGTTATGGCAAAAAAGGTCACGTTACGGACTCTATATAAATGTCAAAAATACCTTGGAATGCCCCATGAAGTAAAAAAAAAAAACTATCTCTTGTAATTAGGAACATAGTGCTTCAGTATTATCTAAATGACGATATCTCTTTAAATATTTGCATTAGCGAAACGCTTTAAATTAGTTAAATGTGTATTAATTTATTTAACAAATAGATACATATATGTATTTAAAAGTGTCTTCATTTTTTTCGTTTTACGAGCCTCAATTTTACCAAAAGCAAAAAAAAAAAAAAAAAGACTTAATAAAATAATTTTGTATTTTTACACCATATTAAAGTATTTGACTTATAATTTATATGATACTTTGATTTATAATGTATATGATACTTTGATTTATAATGTATATGATGTTGCTTTTTCAAGGGGGGTGGGCGCTTCATAGCATTTTATGGGTGCACCATCACTCTTATGGTGGGGGGGGGGGGTATTCTTGTATATATGAAATGGAATAATCATGTAATAGAGTTCAATGTTTTAATAAATAAAATATATAATGCATTTTGCGCACACTGTAAAAATAAAATCAGTAACCTATTTTGAATAAGTATTTATATTTGTGATGAGATGGAAAAGGGCAAGAACAGAAGAATCAACCCGAATGGTTCCAGCAGATGGACTTGGTGTCATATTTAAATTCATCAATTTCTCTGTTGGTACTTTTCGGTACACTTTGTTCGTCAGAGAAATTGACTAGAGGTGAACGAATTTAGGAACGCGAAGGGTATGTAAGTCCTGTCAAATTTTATCCGAAGATAAAAGCTATCAAGTTTGATACAAGATATGTTTTTAAGTTCTGCATTAAAAATACAATATGTTGATAGTTTTGTCTTGAAAATATTGAGAGAAAAACTGAAGTTTAAGATTGTTTAACAAACAATCCCCACTTTTCAGAAGGTACCCCCACTCCAATTCCCCGACGATTTTGTGATTAGGAATGAAACTACTAGATTATTTCATAATTTTTCAAAAATTTATAACTGTGCATATGTTATGCTGTTAACCATGCTATTTGTCATTAGAAATTCAAAAAAAAAAAAAAAATCCACGAATGATTCTAAAATTGCTTGTATTATTGCTCTTAGATATGAAAGAATTGAAACTGATATGGTATGCAATACTATAATAAAGAATTATATTTTAGAAAAAATCACGGAAAAAGGATTCCGAAATTCTCGGAAACGTTTTTGAAAATTGTTTGGAGAATTCCGAAATACTCGGAAACGTTTTCGAAACTTTCATGAACCACAGCTGCACAGAATACTCAGAAACATTTCTGGAAATTACGGAAAGAGGATTCCGAAATACTCAGAAACGTTTCTGAAAATTACAGAAAGAGGATTCCGAAATACTCAGACACGTTCTGGACATTACAGAAAGAGGATTCCGAAATACTCAGAAACGTTTCTGAAAATTACAGAAAGAGGATTCCGAAATACTCAGACACGTTTCTGGACATTACAGAAAGAGGATTCCGAAATACTCAGAAACGTTTTTGAAACTTTCATGAACCACAGCTGCACGATATACTCAGAAACGTTTCCGGATTTTTTTTACAGTGTAGCTTCTTAGACTGTAGCGAGTTTTAGGGGGGGGGGGGGAGGGGGCTCCAAAAGATAAATTAATATACTAGTTCATTTATTATTTTTAATTTACTTTCTCTATAACATAGCTTTTTTTAGTTATTTAAAGAGAAAACAAAACGCAAGCATATTTTGAATAAAAGTATTTCTGTTTTCAAAAGAAGTAATACTGGAGTCAGAAGATAGATTTGCAAAATGCATTTAACTCACTGGTTTCGAATTTAAGGGGACGAACTATCGCGGTTTGTCCATTAATTCTTCTTTGATGGAATTTGGAATCAATAATTAACAGTTTTTAAAAAGTGTGTAGACGTGCCTAAAAGAATCATTTCGATCCAGGAAGCTATTCGCGAAATAATAGATTTCTTTTTTCAGCTTATAAAAAAAAGCAAAAGGAAAGAAATCACATGGTTATAAAGCCATGCTATTAATGGAAACAGCATGTAGTATCAAAGTGTCACCTCAACCGTATCATGACTTTAAAAACAAATCAGTAACTGCTTTGAAATTCGCTAAGAAATAGTATCTGAATTCTTCAATAAAACTCATGTGCTATGAAGCTATGGTTTTCTTAACTCCATACTATTTTAAAATAAAAATAATAATTGCTTTATAAAAACTCAAATGAGGTATGGGTTTATTTAATAACCTTGTCCTCGTGTTATAATCATTATGACAATGTTCCTAATTAAAGTCATTCATTTTATAGCATCTCGGTGATGTTATATTGGGTTTAGTATTTAATTCACTTGAAATGTTATTTTGCGTCCACATTCATTGCATATTAGTGCATAATATTTATGTACCGAAAAAGTAGATTAACTGGCCTTATGTGATCCGTAAAAAAAAACATTTAAAAATGAAGTCATGAAAACTTTGGTATGAAACATATTGTATGCGGGGGGGGGGGGAGGCACTATTCAATTTCCGGATCCCCTCCAAAAGTTATTTCGGTACCCGCCCCTGTTCCCAGATTGTTTGAAGGTTTTTAATCAGTCTAGGTTATGTCGGGGCCTCGGTGGCCGTGTGCTTTCGCCAACTTGCTTTATAAGCACAGAGAAGCGGATTCGATTCCCGCCTGTAGCCCTGGGTGTTCTTTCATTCCTATGTAATGTACATCTTTCATGTGTATTGTCCTGGAAATAAAATATGGAAAAAGGTTGTGGATTATTAGAGGTAAAAGCTTTTCCGGTGAGAATAGCTATATACCCCAAAGTGTGTTATCATAAATCAAATAAAATATGTTATGCCTGCATTAATTTATGATTCAGAAACTTTGACGTTAAGAGCAAAGCTGTATAAAAAAACTCGGAAAAGCGTGGAAAGATGTATGTTTGGATTCACCCGAAGGAGCAGAAAGCGAAACACGTGAATTAGGGTACAGAAAGAGGAAAACTCATGGAGGGTTATTTCTCAAAATTTAAAAAAATTAGAAAGCGTTCTAAATTTAAATATAGCCAAAAATTTGTTCATTTCTATTCGAATAAATTTATACATCGTTTCGAATATTATACCACATCAAAGCTGCAGTAGACTAACTTTCTTTGAAGTCTGTATGACACTTGGAATGTCGTCCCTCGCTATTTCGCGCTTCGACTTTCGCGGCTTTCACTACATCGCGGTTTTTTCTAGTTTTTTTCCCCTCCAGATATAGTAATTAGCCTTTTTTATGCGCTCGTGTAAACTTTTCCTACAAAAGAGTATTAAAGTATGTGTCTTTTAAGTAAGGTCTGAGGCGCTAGTTGTCCTAGTTGAGGGAGCGGAGGTATAAAATCGCCGAAGAAAGTGTAGGGAATCTCTATCTCATTTTAACCGTTAAGCACTAACTGGAAAGTATAAATTACTGTATTACTATGGGATAAATACATCTGTAAATGGTGTTCAACAATGCACTAGCTTTTTAAGCTGTTTGCGTAAATATAGAGGAAGAACGGCGATTCCTACGGTCACTAACGGGCAATTGATTCATCATCGAACAAGTTGAGGTTTTTTCATAGACTAGTAGTAGTGTATAGGAACTGTGTGTGTGTGTAATTTATTTCTCAATAATTAACAGTGTGATATCTATTACGTCTAACATATCTAACTTTTTTATATTTTGTGCAATATATTAAGTAATACAAATGTAATGGTGGCTAAGGGTGCTGTTTTATGTCTAGGGTTGCTCTAACTATGATAAAAACCTATTTAAATTGCCGTAAGCAAGTTTTATGCGCTTTAATTAGAAAAATATATACAGAATCCTACTTCGCGGAAATTCAGTTATCGCGATAAAGTCTGAAACGAATTAACCGCGATAAACGAGGGTTGACTGTAATCCTAAAGGAACCAAATCAAAAAGACTGAGCTCCAACCGCCTCACGAACTACAAATAAGAAACTGCAACAATAAGAAATTTAATTACAATGATCGTACGTACCAATTCAATGCAGAGTTTTTGTTTGTTGATGTCACTTTCCTATATGAGCATAATCTTTTTAATTGGAATAAATCGATTTTCCATGAAAATGGGCTCAGGGGTCGATTCAAAGCACCTTTCACAAAATGTTACTTGTAAAAAGTTTTTTCATTATTTCTAAGCTCAATTAATTTTTCTCAAAGCAAAACATAATCAAAAATTAAGATAATTAAAAAAAAAAAAAAAAAAATTCAGCTTTCAAGTCATTTCCAATGAAGGCATTTAGGCCAAAGGGATTACAAATTAGATTTGTGATAACTAAACATGATCTGCATGGTATGACAGGATTGTCTTCACAAAAAATATGCTAAAGAAAAACTCTCAAAAATTAGTTCTTTTTCGTATGAAAAGAAACATGTTCACAAAGATATTTTTTTCCCAAAATGCGGACCCAAAAATAATAACCTGGATCGACACCTGGGTCGTATTTGTGAGCCATCACGTTCTTTCACGATGCTCTTCAATCGAACCGTTTCTTTCAGAAAACAGTTAACCACCTAACTTCAAATTTTCAAAAAAGTTAAGTTCTTCAATAACAGTCATTAATTTTCATGGTCTCCATATGTGCCACGCAAAACGGAATGTTCGAACGAAAAAACATCAATGGCAAATGTCTTAAAATTAGCATTTAATGATTTGTATTTGAGCTTGTCAGCCAACAGCTAATTGTAACTGATTTTCGGCATCTAATTATGTAATCAATTGTGTACATTCATTTTTCTCAAGTAACAATCATTTGCAATCCATTTTCGCAATTGAATGAATCAGTTAATAGATTAGCGTATCGACCAACGCCGTCGCTGTTTTTATTCTACCATTATTCGGAAGGAGCGAAAAAATGATTAAATCGATGTCAAACGTAAAAGCTAAAAAAGAAAGAAAAAAATAAATAAACAAGAGATTATTTTCCTAACTTGCAATTGTTATTATCGCAGCAAAATTATATTGTAATTAACGAAAATCATAATCATGGGCGGCTCGATAGCAATAATATACCCCATTGAACAACATCAAAATTACGTCTCTTACCATAAAACATGCAGGAACTAAAATATTGTTTCTCAAACGATGCATCATTTTATTGGATTAGGCACCAATCATCATCAAAATCGTACAGGATTTGTTTCGTTATACGATTAAATATTTGGAAGCAGGATATTTTCGAGCTACGAGAACGGACTGCTTCTGGTGGTTCAAAACATAATTAGTTGCATCACACTAGTGTTTATGGTATTGATTACACTGAAAAAAAAAGTATTTGTGTAAAAACCACTTGCATGTTTAGAAGAATTAAAAAATTTACTTTATTCATATCGTCGCTGAGTACTTCGAATATAGAACTGTAAATTTGGAACAAACAGAATGTTTCAATTTTATTGAAAATTTTTACTCGAACAAAAAAACATAAATCTTTATTAACTGAAAAATCGCCTGTCAATACATGACGGGTGAAAATTGCTTCTACATTTGAGCGAAGTCATTGCCTGTTTGATGATATTTTGATAGTTGAAATTGCAACCATAACTCCAGTGGATTAACCCTAAACTTCAGTAGGTAGCGTTAATTGTTTTCGTTTCTTCATTCCCCGGAAATGATAGCCTTACCAGTAAAAGTTAAGTGACCGGATCGAGTTCAACCTTGTCACAATAAAGCCTTTCCTTGCATGTTAAACATTACCAAAACATATTATCATGTCATGGCGCAAGTTTGTGTTGAAACAAGCGGGTTACTCGATCATCGGCTATTATATATATATATAAGAGGATAATAAAGCTGAAAGTCTGTCTCTGTATTTTTGTATGTCTGTTACGCGCATAGCGCCTAGACCGTACAGTCGATTTTCATGAAACTCGGCACAGAATTAGCTCGTAGCATCGGGGTGAGCACCTCGAAGCGATTTTTTGAAAATTCGTTTTTGTTCTTTTTCTATTTCAATTTCAAGAATATTTTACCGAGCAAATTATCATAACGTGGAGAGTAAATTACCAAATTATCATAGCATGGAACCGTAGCATGGGCGAGCAAATGAACAAAGCCTATTGACGAGAAATTCATCATCCATTATATGTAAATATACAGGCGAACCAAATGACCTTTTAATTTTCTAACAGCATTAAATAAAACTTACGAGATTATTTCATCAAAAATACCTTCTGAAGGTTTTTTTTTTTTTTGATCAAAACAGACCTTTTATATGCATAACCTACTGTATTTCTACTACTGCTCTGGGGTGTGTTTTCTGGTTCTCCCCCAAATCTCCCCCCCCCCTTTTCGCTGCGCTACTGACTCGTCTATGTATATCTGGATCATTTGGAAATGGACTGAAATAACTGAAATAAAAATGATTTATTGTCTAACATTTTTCTTTTTAAGCTTATTTGATAAGCTTTATTTGATAACTAATTGAAAAACATTTCAGATACCACGTCTTGGCGACCTTTTTGCCGGTAACAAAAACATAGCTAAGAGGTGAAGGGAGGGGGGGGGGAACCATATACGCATGGCGCTACAGTACATTTCTTCAAGGCAGGATGCCATTCCGGAATATTGTCCCGGAGTAACACTTTCTTTTTATTACATGCGAAATCCTAATTTTTATATATTAATAGGCAAGCCGTTTTCTTTCGGTACCGATTTCCTTCATTATTTTTTTGTTTAGTAGCTATTGCCGAGTTTTAGTGTCATCAACAAAAATTTTCGAAATCGAACGCTATTTAACGGAGATATTAAAAACGTATTTTTGTCCTAAAAGGCTCTTTCTACGCGAAGGGATGGTCCATTTTTTAAAAATTTGATATGGTTGGAAAGGTTAAACACCTTTCCAACCATATCAAATACTCCTAACGAAGAAAGTGTCAGGGCGCCCATGGTCCAATAACCTAAATCCACTAGAAAAAAAGTTATGAACGTTTTTTAGTTAGCGAAACTCAAAAATTTTAATTCTTTTCCATTGTTGAAATTCATTGTTGTAAGCGTGAAACATTAAGTTTTAATTCATTTTTTTAACCGCTAATTCTACACGAAAAATGAATTTTAATGCTTCGAGCTTGGTATGGTTGGAAAGCTCGTGAAAAACAGTTTGAAACACGTTCTACACAGTTTTACCGAGCAGAAACGCAAACCCGCTAGAAAAAGCGCTAAGCAATTAAAAGTTGGTGACAATTCATTTTTATTTGCTTTTTCACGCGACACAGCGTGAAGAAATTGCTAGATAATATTACGTGTTGCCATTTCTTGCTTGACTATTAAGAAATGAAATTCGTTTATACAAAGGTTTCACGTATAAATTGAGTTTTGCGGTATCATTTCATGCAGTAAAATTGTGTTTTTTCTGGGAATTTGGCGATCTTAATCCATTGGCGTCAAGTTTTTTTGCAGCAATGCCAGCGCTACAATTGTTTTTCCTTTGCATACGCAAACAAATAGTAGGGAAATAACTATTTGCACAGGGTTATCGTAAAGCAGGGTGCTGTTTAGGAATGAAGTCACGTTTTAAGGTTGGATTCATGAAATTGTAAGTTTGTGACGAGAGAGAGAGAGAGAGAGAGAAATTAATAAGAGAGACATATAGTGGGAGAATGTGGCATCGCAAGTTTTGTTTTTTAATGAAAATGGCATTTGTCACACTGTATTTCATAAACAATGAGAGGAGGAGTGAAGTGTGAAACTTTCTGACAAAGGGGGAAGGAGGTCAAATATGTCGAAAAAAAGTGTGGCATTAGCTATGCACAGCGCATTAAAAAATCAAACTTTTTAAAATTGTACTATTATTGCGACGTCCAGTGTTTTCGAATGCACAATTTTCAATGCAGTCAGTAGGTTTGGTTCATTTGACCATTGGAAATTTTATACCTCTAATGCCAAAGATCAAGGTAACTTAATCAATGATTGTCGACTTTTTATAAGAAGTCTTTTTGTATACAGTAGTTTTACGTATAAACTGAGTTTTGCGGTATCATTTCATGCGAGAATATTTCGGTCATTGGGAAATTGGCGATCTTGATCCATTGGCGTCAATTTTTTGGCACCAATGCCAGTGCGAGAAATGTTTTCCCTTCGCACACGTAAACAAAGAGTAGATAAATATATATTTGACGACCACACCAATTTCGCAATCATTAAAATATCCCCTTTAATTCATTTATCTTGAGATTAACGTACAAAAACTTTGATTGTATTTTTTTTTTGGTGAAAAGACGTTATTAATCGGCTATGCTACACCACATACAGAAAGTAAAATCAGAATAAATTATTACTGTTTAGTATTGTGAGTCCATGCAAAAATTATATGTTCCCAGATGTACACTAAACAAATGTATAAGAGTAAAAATAAAACTGTTAGAACCAGGGAAATTCATATGTAAGTTTTCTCAAATATTCAATAACGAATATGGTCGAATTTCCACCGCTGGACGAACCCTAGTTTTTATTTAAAACTGAATAACTTCGACTCTATTCAAAATTAAATCCGAACTAGAATGGTAATTTTTAAAAAAAATATTTCAAACTGTTGACGCGTTATTCTGTCCTCAGTAATCTGGGAAAGAAAAATGATATCTTGACCACTTTAAAATAAAAATATATTTTTTACATGCAAAACAGAGTCAACTTTTAAAGAATAAAAGCAGCGCACTTCCGCTACAAATAGACTAGTTTTAAAACGCGTAAACCATTGTCAGCGTACAAAGAAAGGTGTGACATATTTTGTTATTGTCGAACTTTCTGTGGCCTTGGTGTGGGGGTGTGTGCCCTTGGTGTGGAACTATTTTTTTTAATTTAAACACAGTTTACTGGAAACCAATAAATAACACATCATTTTTAAAAGCGCCTACCTTATAAGTACTTAATTTGTTAGTGTTATTTAATGCAATTGCAGTGAAATACCGTTTATACGTTTTTGGAGGGACTGGATTAAAAAAAAACTTTAATGAAAAGAGTTCGACTCTGCCAGGACGTATAATCTTTGCAAAAAAAAACGCATAAAAGAGAAATGTATAATCAGTGCTGCGTCATTCTCAGAAAAATCGGGAATTTGTGTTTCTGGTTTTTGCTATTAAAGAATAAAAGTTTAGAAAGTAATTCAAGTGAATAAAACACTTTAATACAACTGATGGAATATACTGAAGTTGCTAAATGAGAAAAAATATTTATATATTGTTTAAATTTTGGTCCTACAATTTAGGCGACAGAATGTGATTTATCACATCCGTGAATTGTAACCACTTATCTTTTTTGTTTCCATACTTTATATTTCATGACCAAACAATGTAGCTATATTTTCGATCAAGTACACATTTAGTACACACTTCTCAAAAGTTTAAAGTTAAACTTAATTTTCATATTTATTTAATTGCAAGTTTAATGCTTGTAACCAGAGAAATAGTCACATCTGTGGACAGAAAAGAAAGTGCCAATGAATTCTTCCAGGTTGCGGCACCAAACTGTTTTGGTTGGTTAAAAGATCAACTCTCAAGAAGCCGTTTTGTTTAGTGGGACAGAAACAGAAGCTTGCTTTGAGATTTCTGTGACTTTATTTAAAGTTTTTGTCCTTGATTTATAAAAAGTAAAGATCAACTCATCACATCTGTGACTCTTACAGATTTTTGAAATAATCAGGTAAGATAATACAATAATTCAATGAATTGATAATATTAAATGTAAAATATTTGTTTTTCAACTTTCAAGTCAAAACTTCAAAAGCGCATGTTTTTAAATGTAAAGAGTTGTTTTTATCACATCCGTGGACATCACATTTGTGGACACAGTTTGTCCACGGATGTGGCCATTAACAAAGTAATTAAAAAAAAAAAAAACTTAAAAATATTTTCTCGCCTGATCTGAACCACTGTAATAGCATTATTACTTTAGGATTAATCTAATTTAATCCTAAGTATTTAACACATTAGGAGAAATTTTATTTTTTAAAAAATCAGCGGCAAACATTCCTCTGCTTTTTCTGAGAATGACCCTGCTCCTCGGTATATTGCATACATTGATCTCCAACCTCTTTTACTCAAGGGCCACATTGTAAATTTTTGGAGACAAGGCGGACCAACAATCCAATAATTTTTAAGTTCAGATATTTTAGCTAGCAAAAGCCCCCCCCCCCCCTAGCCCATACACCATCGAATTCGTTTTTAATTAACACCTAAGTGGTGCTGTTTGAGATTTTCTGTACTCGGTTTTCTTTAAAAAACTGAAAAGGAAATATACTGGTAAATCCCATTACAATGAAATTGAAGGGATCGCAACTTTCGTTCGTCGTAACGCTTCAAGCAAAATGGCAATTAAAAGGGGATTGAACATTTATTTTGTTTGAACGAATATTTCGTTGTATTGGTATTCGCTGTAGGCAAGGGCGCCCATATAGGGGGGCAAGGGGGGGGGGGCTCGAGCCCCCCTTGGAAATTAGAACTTTCTTGCTTTTAGTACTTTTTTCTTTGCAAAATATAAAAAATTTTCTTCTCCAGCCATTAATAATAAAAAATTTCAAATTTTAATGATCCTAATCTGTCCTGAAATCTGCTTCCAAGGGGAAAATATCCTGCTGAACCAGGGTTAAAATTTCTGAGCCCCCCCCCCCGCTTACAATTTTGCATATGGGCTCCCATGGCTTAGGGTCATTTCACAGTATTTTTGACATTCATGTAGAGTCCGTAACATGATTTTTTTTGCTATAACTATTTAATTTACTGTTCGATTACCCCAGTATTTTATTTTGAGTTTGTCCTACAACACCCAAACTCAAATTAAAATAATGTGCTAATCAAACAGTAAATTAAATAGATATGGCAAAAAAACTGTCATGTTACGGACTTGACATTTGTTCAAAATACCGTGAAATGGCCCTGTAATGAGATGATGTATTATAACATTGAAAAAACGTGGTTTTTTTTCAGTTAGTAAGCCAGCGGTTCGAAGTTTTTAGATCCCTGTTGTATAGAATTCACTTCAGAGAATCTCCCCCCACCCATCGACAAATAAAGACGAAAAAAATTCTTTCGTTGGATTTCTAATGTTTAGCAATACAACACTGAACATAAGACACCTGAACCGTAAAATAATCCTATGCTAACTTTAAAAACTGAACTTCGTTTTCTTCATTTGATACCTATCTCGCATGAAAACTAGTTTCAAGTTAGTAGTTTGTGTATAGTTGCTTGCAGTGGCGTACATAGCATCCCCGCAACCCCCGCGGCGCAGGGGGGGGGAGGGGCAAGAGGTATCAAAGCGCATGCTCTGAAAAAAAAAAAAAAAACACTTTGTTAAAATTATTTTTTTAAAAAATTTTATGGGGCACGCATTTACAAATTTTGGGAGGGGGGGGAGGCGTACCGAAGTTTATGTACGCTACTGGTTGCATGTAACTGGTTCCGCCTCTCCGTCTGCAGAAGAAGTAAAATAATAGTTTAAAAAACTAGAATGACACGCTTTAGTAGCAAAATTAACTAAAAAGTTAAAAATAAGCTTTGGAGGACAAGTATATAAAGCAATTGACCAAACACTTAATTTTACTGTAATAAAAAAAAAAAGCGTGGGGGGGGGGACTGCCTATTTACATTTTTGCATGGATAACAAGTGAAAGAAATTTAAGACAACTGTTAAGAAGCTCCCCACGCTTCTTCTCTATTACAGTAAAATTAAGTGTTTGGTCAATTACTTTATATACTTGTCATCCAAAGATTATTTTTAACTTTTTAGCTCATTTTGCTACTAAAGCGTGTTTTTTTTTTAGTTTTCAATCTATTATTTTTTTATAATGGAATGTATCTTAGTATTCTATTGCATTATTTGCATCAAACATTTTGAATGTTTTCTGGTAAATTCATGTGTAAACATTGTTACACTCCGCAGCTCTGATTTGTACGTTGCAATTCTAAAAAGCCACTGGCTATTTGTCCAAAGGAAAGTTGGACCCACAAACATACAAGTTAAGCTAATAAAAGCGTGTTAATTAGAATAAACTGATAACTTATCGTTAATAAATTAATTTGATTATAGAATATTGCATTGTCATCGGGTCTGAGGTTGCATTCAAAATTTTAAAAGAATCCGATCACAAAAAGTGGGCGAAAATTGAGTTGCAAAATTATAAACTTAATTTCGGTGTAGACGGGATTAGAACGCACGCCCAATGATTCCCGGAGGTGGACGTCAGCGAAGACCCGCCGCAACTTCATTTTTTTTTTTTTTTTTTCGAATGAATGTTGAGTAATTACAGTCAGAAATGTACTAAAACTGTACCATAGTCCCCCTTCTACGTACTTTAAACTATGCACTTATACTATTTTCGACACCCAGAATACAATCGCTCATAAAGTGGTGGAATGTACTAACGACAATAAGCCACTACTCTTAGTTCAAAGGATAGTTATTCACAAACATACAAGTGAAGCTAATAAAAGCGTGTTAAATAAAAATCCGGTGCTGTCCAATATTAAAGAAGTAAAGAAAAGACTATCTATTCTCCGAAAACCAACTTCTCGGAAGCTCATAAAAAATAAACAGATTTTAACAAACCCGCAATTACTTTTTAAACTTTTTTTTTTGAGCAATCACGATTGCTTATTGTTCTCACTTGACCGTCCTTGATGTTCCGGTTCCTTTTTCAGCTTGGACCAGGGCTGCAGCACCACCGTCCACCGGCGGCTGGTCCTGACCACTGTCCACCGGAATCCACTTTTGCTGGGCGGTGGCGTCCATGTCCTACACACGCATGCTCATACACACTCCCCTACGCGCGCACGCCTTTACGCACATACACACGCCTACGTGCACACATGTCAGCCTACACACACACGAACGCCTACACACACACACACACACAAACGCCTACACACACACGAACGCCTACACGCACACGCATGTACACAACACTCACTCACACACATGCATACATACACTTACGCACCCACGCACCCACACACATGCGCCTACACAAACACACACGCTCGTGATTGCAAAAAACATAATTTGAATTCAAGATGCCAAAAATTCAAATTATTTTTTTTTTTTTTTTTTTGTGACATTTTTCGAGTTATTATCCACTATTTTTCTCAATGACTTAATCAGAATGCTGCCATTTCCCAGCTTGGATTCTCATGTTAAATGTATGTTCACTGTTCAGCTGTGTTCTTATTTTGATTTACCCTACTCTTCTTTAAAAATAATCCTAATTCTTCTTTACCTGCTATTATTTTTAAAGAATATTTTTTTAAAAAATTATTATTATAAAGTTTCTTTTTATAAACAGAAGTGTATACATTGCTAAATTAGTGGAGCGATTTTACTACCTAAATATTTTTGATTAATTAAATATGTGCATTTATTAAAAGTAGTAAATGAAAATGAACATTAAATTTAATAAATTTTAAATAATTCTTTTTTAAATTGTTATGCAAGTCACATCTAATCTGAACTGTTACGTTAGTCACCCTAATCTTTTTATATCTACTACATCTAAAATAAATTTTTTGCACTTTTTAAGTAGCTATGATACAGAAGTAAAAAAATAATAACTTTTAGTTTAGCTACTTTTCTGTTTTAGTTTTAAAATATCAAACAGTGCACTTTTGTAACTAACGTAACATAATATAAACAATGAAATAACTGAATGAATTAAAATGCTAATTCTATAAATAGTGTGAAAACATTAGTCAATTTTATTGGAGATGGATCTAAAATTTCATAGTAAACATTTTTTTAATGCATAAATTATTACGCTATGCAAGAAAAGTGTGACCCATGCTTTTTGCATATGCTTTGCCTTTTTCTACAATCATGTACTTATAGAGCCTAAAACAAAAAAAAAAAAAGGAATTTTTCCAAGCTGTTACTTGATTTATATACTAGAAGATATGCTGAATGAAATGATAGGTGAATATTGAGGTTTCGGGACAATTTTATTTCTGAGGCTGTGGTTGACATTTCTATGGAGTGACCCTGCAGTCAATTTTGTTATGGTCAGGGGTGTACTAAATCCAGCGGTGCAAGTGGACTCAAGTAAAATTTTCTGAAGGCAGTGTGACATTTTGAAACTATGAAGAAGCTCGAACCCTCCACCCTCCCCCGTAAAAACTGTTCAAATATGAAAACCGAAAAACCATTAACATCATTGATGAAAATCATTTTAAAAGTTTTTTTTATTCTTTAAAAATAATTTTTCAGTTTTAGAATGTTGTCAGCTCAAAATCTTCGGATACAGCAACTACAATTTTCGGAGTTTTCCGAAATTTCAAATCACAAACACCCTCGACTGAATCCCACTTTACCGAAAGTGTTACAATTTTTATATTGATTGAAATCTTTTTTTTTTTTTTTTTTTGCAGTTATTGTTACTCTATATTTAAATCAATTATTTTTTTTCCATGAGAAGTTGTTTTTTGCCTTTTTATAACTGAAATTGCAAGATCTATATACATTTGCATACAGAAGTTTTGTAATGTATTTACACACATGGCTGTATGACGTTCCTAGCACGGGTGTACCCCCCCCCCCCCCCAAAAAAAAGTTTATGTTAACAGGGAGCTCATACAATTGTCTTATTTTTATATATATATATGGTGTAACGTAAGTTTAAATTTAAAGGCAAATATAAATTATGAACGCATTTTACAAAATTTGCTCTTGACGCATTAGTCACAATAATGTGCTCCATTTACATTAAAATTTCATAAATTAAAAACATTGAAGGGAAAATTTTCAGAATTTATACGTTTTTTGGTTTTATTAACTCTTAAATCCATTTGGAGTGCCACCCGGGTCGATTCACCCTCCCTCCCCCTAGGCTCCGTAATGACGTTCCTGTGTATGTGCACTTACGATCCTGTGTCAGTTGTACTATTCATATCAATAAAAAACATAAAAAACGTTGTGGAAGTTATCGGATATTAATTTGCTAAATTTTGTGGAGTGCACAAGAAGTATGTTGGGGTTACGTCATCTCACTTACGCCACAAAAAAACACATCACTAATTAAGGGTTGATATGTGTCGGTTTTCGATAAAACCGAAGAAAGCCATTATAACTGAACTGAACTTATAAAATTCATCCGTAAGTCAATGCTTGACAGAATACATTAAAAAATAATTACTAGATCCAAATGTTAACTGCGGTGATTAGCCCCATAATATAGCTGGTTATACTATTTCTAATCTTTCAAATGCAAACAGTGGCGGATCCAAGGGGGGGGGGGGGCTAAGAGGGCTATAGCCTCTCCCCCCCTTGAGGTCCGAGCTTACACTAGATGAAATCGAAATTCCAGAGACTTTTAGTACTGCAATACATTTGCGAATTTAAATATGCATTACATTTAAATATAATTACTATATGTAGTAGCATCGCATATTTATAGAAAGAGGGGGGGGGGGGGAGAGCTAGGAGACTGTAGCCCCTCCCATTCTCCCATTTGGTCAAAACGTAAAACAAATTAAAATGTGATCTGCAATGGAATGGAAAAAAGACTTGGAGGAAATAGTTTCGTTCTGCAATCTTTTTTTCTTTTTATCTGAAAGTTGTAACTTCCAAACTAATCCAGCCATATATATTTAACTTCGTTCCCAGGTTAAGGGGGCTATAGCCCCCCTCCCTACATGAGGTCAGAAATAACTCTACACAAAACCGAAATTTCAAAGATTTCTAATACTTCAATACTTTCCCGAATTTAAATATGCATTATATTTAAATAAATATATACACTCTGGCGTATTAATGGTGAGTTCGGAGGGGGGGGGGAGGGGCTAGAGGAATTGCAGCTCCTTCTCCCATTCGGTCAAAACTTACAACAGATTGCAATATGATTTGCAATAGCATGGGATGGCTTGGAGGAAATAGCTTCGTGCTGATGCTATCAAGGTTTTTTAATCTGAAGTTATCAGTTTCAAATTCACACAGTTATATATTTTACTTCGTTCTCAGGCTAACGGGGCTATAGTCCCCCCTCCTTCCAACGAGGTCAGAACTTGCACTGGATAAAACATAATTTTCGGAGATTTAAATTACAGCAATACTTTTACAAAGAAAGCCTAAAACTGCATTTAAGCCTCTAATTTCAGAAAATGTTGTGCGTGATCCCCACTTCCCCCTAATGTCATCAAAAATTACTTAAAATTGCATTTTTAGTACACTATTTTCGAATATTTCTGGAGAAAATTTTCTAGCTTTTTTTTTCCAATTTACATAAAATTCACCCCCTTTTTTGTACAAACATAGAATAAAATTTATTTTGGCGTTTCAATTTCAAACTACTTCAGGTGTGAAACTGCTCCTATGTATATTTATCGTCGCCTAAGTGAGCTTTAAAGCATGTTTTTAGGACGGAGAAGGGCTCCAGAATCTCATTCCCCTAACAATACCATAAAAAAAGCTTAATGTAGCTTTTCTACCTTTCATGTAGAAATTTTGTACGGAGTCCTCAAACACTGTGACTAAAAAAGATTCGCTCTTAAGCTTTCAAGATTGAAACATTTCCTTTGGAGACAACCCATTCCATCAAAATGTAACTTAAAATTGTGTTTTCAGAACTTCAATATCAGTGAGAAGACAACCCCCGAACCCCAACGTGTCTTCTATCATAGTTCAAGAGCACCTGAAATGCGTTTTAAAGACTTCGACTTCAAAAAAGTTTTGGAGAAGATCTCCGAACACTCCCTCTTTTTCTAATATTACTATAAAATACAGAATAAATTGTGTGTTTGAAACTTCAATTTATAACTTTAGCCGAAGAGGGTACCTAAATTCTTCTCTACACGCTTCACGTTTTTAAACAGAGTCAAAAATTGCTCTTCTAAGACTTCAACTTCTATAAACTTCCAGAGGGTCCCCTCGAGCACCTCCTTCCTAGTATCAGCACACATAGCTTTAAATTTCGTTTTAGAAAATTCCTCGGGAGAATCCCCGAACCTTTTTTCTTGAGATGCAACGTAAAATTGACTTTTTGAAAGAAATTTCGGGAGGGAAGGAGGCCGATAAGTCACGAGGAGGCAGGGAGTCCTCTTTCCTCTATCTTTCCTAAACCTAAAGTCACATCTTTGGGACCTCAATTTTGAAAAAAATACGGAATATAAAGACCTGGCATCACTTTCGTGACATTAGGATATCCCCCTAACGTTGACGACGAAGGCGTACAGTTGAGTTTTTTTCAATCTTTAAAATCAAAAAACTTCCATCAGACAGCCCGTGAACTTTTTCCATTTCCAAAACGAAACGCCACCAAGGACAGCCTTTTGAAGACTGAGTTGTTAAAATATTTTCATAGAGAACCTCCAAAAATTCCCATTTTCAAAACTTAACCAATCATCGACTAAAATTGTGTCTTTCAGTCTTCACTGACGAAACTTTCAGAGAGGATCTCCGAACCCTCTTCATTTTACTAAACATCACCAGTTATAGCCTAAATTGGAGTGTTCAATGTCAAAAGACTACCGAAGGAGAGCCGCCTAGTGACGTAAATTCAAAGGAAGTCGCATAAAAACTCCTTCTTAAAGACTCCAATTTTGAAAATTTTTCAAAGTAAATCACCAAAGAATTCCTCTCCTAGCGTCCACAAAGATGGTCTATAAGCTTGATCTCCCAAGTTCTACAGGGAAAAACTTTCAAAGAGAGCCCCTGGACCAGGCCCGGATCTACAAATTTTGGTCACCCCCCCCCCCCCCCCTGCAACAAAATGTCTAGGACCCCATCCCGGGCCAGCTGTGTATACTTGAAATATTAATAAATCTTAATGCTATTGTTTTGCTATTTTCTTCATTCAATTTCTTAGGCCGTTGGGCCCCTTTAGGACGTTCTACCCCCCCCCCCCCCCCCGTCATTTGTAGCTTTGTATCGAACTGAGGTGCATATAGTGTTTTCAGACCTTTAAAATGTTCGCGAAATTATTTATATTCTTCAGTATACTGTATAAGTTTATTTCAAATAAAAAACCGTATTTAAAGTCCTAAATTTTTCGGGAGAGGGACCCCCTAGTAGAGAAAATTTCATATTGTTTAAACAAGAGTGTATGTCCCTCTAAGTGCGAGCCCCCCCCCCCCCACCGAGATTGAGAGTATCCGCAAAAACGACTAAAAATACCCTATAAAACGGGACTCCCCACTTGGACTGAGGTTAGCCCCCCCCCCCCCCCCTGCTCGAGTTCTAGATCCGCCACTGAATGCAAACGTAAGCAAAGACTTAAGTAGACCAGATTACGTACTCCAGTTTTAAAACAATTTTCTATATGGGGAGGCGCAGACTCTATCCGTTTTAATTTGGCATTGGGAAGACATTCTCAATCGGTACTGATATGCTCAACTGAAAGCTATATAAACGTTACCGATTCAGAAGTAAACATTAGCTAGAAACATTGTTTTAACTTTGTAGAAAAACTGACCGCACTTTATTTTACACATCACATTTAACTTTCTTTTTGACCATGAGTAACAACTACCACGCCATACATATATACACTTTCTTAAATGTTGCTAAGAGCAATGAAAATGTTGAATTTAAATGAACTTACCTTTGACGAAAATTTAACTCTGTGAATAAACTCCAGACTCATTTAACACCCACTCCACAAAACCGCGGTCATTTTAACTTATTTGCACACTCAGTTATAGTTCAGTTCTTAATAAAACCAGAAAATTTCATATCACAAAACACAGAATAATTCAGTAGAAACTATCCTCGAAATAAAACATGACGTTTAAAGTACACTTCGTCCTAAAAAACATAACCAACGTTAGTGAGGTACAGTTACAGTTAATCTTCTTAAATTTAAATTTGTCAGTACTATATAAATCTCTGAGGCTTCCGTGGCCGAGTGGTCTAAGCGATTGCTTCAGAAGCGGTGGGTTCGACTCCCCCCCCCCCCCCTCGCTCCGGATATACTTTAGCCTGTTTCTGATGTAAATACTTTCATGTGTTGTTGATACGTATTCTGTATTGCGTAGAATAAAATATATCATGCGTAAGGGAGGCAAGACACTCAGATTGTAGTCCTCATCCAAATAAACCTGTGCAATAGGCACCAAAAGAAAGAAAAAAAATCTAAAAATTAACAGTACCAAAAGATTACTGCTTTATTTTCGTCCAAAAATTTCAGTAGATTACATTTAATTATATAATCTAATCGCTTGATTTTTTAGCTCACAAATCCAGGCACGCAATCGGAGAAATTAAAAATCCTTCTTCGAACGTATTCATTAGAAATTGGCTCTTTTAAAAATTTAACATGTATGCAGTAAACCGCAGAGGCGTGCATAGAAATTTCGGAGACCGTCACAGATGACATTTATGGGCCCCCCTCTATTGTTTACTCCTACGTCCCTACATGTATTTCATCCTCTTTTCAAAAATCTCGGGACCCCCCCCCCCCTTGTGCACGCCCCTGAGTAGACCCTCATTTTACTCGGTTTTGATTATTCACGGTTTAAGCTCTGCCGTTTTTATTTTGTTTTACACGGATGAGTTATGATTTTACACGGAAGCGGCATTGCAAGCAGAAATAAAATTCCTATGAGGTTGCAGATACATGCTATGAACTGCAGTTTGGCGTGCTAATAAGCGAACTTGGGTCGATTTTTGTGCTTGGTTCTAGAATCCTTTCTTTCCATCAGAAGTTAAGTTATTAAAGTCATACAGTTCAGAGCTTAATGAAAAAGAGCTTTTAGAAGTGACAAAATGAGGAAGAAACCGAAGACGGTTACGACACCGGTGACACAACCAAAAACTTTTAAGTTACGAACCATTCCCAGTTAATGGCAAATGCTCTTTCTGATTTGTTAGTGAAGAAAGGTTTGGTCGCTTTAGATGTGTCAATACCCTACAAAGAACTAGATACAAATGATTAATGCCAACAGACTAAGCTTTTTTTAAAATGTTTTCTTCACGCACTTGGTGCATATGTATCACAATAATTACACATTAAATTTATTATATCGGCACCGTGACCTTTTCAAATTTCGGAATTTTCCGGACTTCGTACTCCGATTCAAAAGATAGTGAAAGCTCTCCTATCGTGGGGTTATTGGTCGCGATTTTCACAGTTCTGCTTATGTTTGCACTAAATTTCTTTTACTATTTGGTCAATCTGAATGAAAGTATTTTTCATTACACTAAAACAAGAGCGAATAATTTGCCTCAGTGTCTAGTTTTTCCCCTTTAAAAGGTTTCCTTTGTTTGAAATTGTCAAAATATCATTGCTTCTCATTAATTTTCTGATTTTTAAATTTATTAAAAGTTTAACTCATTTCTCTTGCCGAATGAAATGTTCTCAGTTTATTCCCATAAAAAAAAAGATTAATTTGAATTCTGAAATTTTGAATTCAAATTATGTTTTTCTAAATCACGAGTTGGAGTTATTGTTTCTAGAAACGGCTCTTGGTCCCTCCCTTCTCCTAGGCGGTTACGTGTGTATAGTTGTGTATGTGTAGACTTGTGTGTGTCAACGTATGCATGGTGTAGAGCATGCGTGTGTGTAGGACATGGATGCCACCGACCTGGAGAAGAGGATTTGGGGGGGGGGGGGGGGGGGAAGTGCTCAGGACCGGAGGAGCCGCGCCTGCAGAGGGCGGTGGTAAGCGGTGGTTAAAACTATTAGCAATCGTGAGCTCTGTACTTAATTTCTGTACTTTTTTTGCTAAGTAATAAAATGCCCTTACAATTCTTATTTATGTATCTTACATGCCATTTTATAAATTGTCTAATACAGCAAAAAGTAATTTTTAATCTGGAAAAAAGTCTTGTTTCACGGTTTTGTATGCATGATATGTATTATGTTTTGACGAATGATTTTTATTCCATGTTTTTATCAGGAAGACAATGAATAACGACAAGATTGAGAGAGAATACAAATTTTTACATTTATTGGCAAATACTTTACATACATCATGTTCAGTATACAACATCACAAGGGGGGTGACAGAAAACACCACCTCCCCTTAGGCGCGAAAACTATTATCTACAACAGATCATCCATCCTCATGTGAAAGCACACAGAATTCAAATCGGGACAAGGCAGTCGGAAAAAACATTTCGAAATCAAGTAACTTCAGCAGCAAAGGAATATCCCTAGTGAGTTAAAAAGCAGCAGTGAATCTTTTGAGCACGGAATCGATTTAAAACCTAAATTTGATTGGTGTACAATTTAATTGTAATCGCGCATAACCCGATTTTGATTTCTATTTAGTTATTTCGCAGATATATATATATATTATGCACCGGCTATCTGCAAAATTGAAGGGGTTGGGGGTAAGAACTGATAGTTGACACAACTATTAAACGGTAAGAAAATACTAAACAGCGAGTTACGCGTGAGATTGCAGTTTTACCTTTGCTAAGGGTGTCGTTTTGTTTCTTGAATTTGCAACGTGAAGATAATATACGATTTTTTTTCGTAATTTCAAAGCAAAATGATAAAGTATTACGAATTTATACAAAGTATTCACTTCAAATAATAAGCACAGCTTCTGAAGGAAAAGAATACGAGGGAGGGGGGGGGGTCAAGAATTTGAATATTAGATGGTTTGTAAACGATTAGATTGAAAGTCTTACATGACGAAATTTTAAGCTGATTTAGAATAATGACCTTTAAGGTCATTACAATTTAAAAGACAAATGTTAGTTTTAAAACTCTTAAAATATCCTAGGGTATTGCTTGAAATACACCGTCAGATCAGTCAATTCCAGCCGAGGACTGCAGTTTCGTGCTTGTTAGCACTCATCAGCCCGGCTTAGGAAGTGGCTGAGCTAGAGGTGAAAAACCTCTTAAAGAAGCCAAGAGTGCCAAACAAACTGGCAGTTAATATAGAATTAGCACTGACCAGACGAGTGACAGAAGCAATGGTTCAGTTCAACTCGAAGATTGAAGGCAAAGCATGGTATATTCAGCAAGTTGTAACTTACTGAATATATCCTAGGGTATTATTTACCTGTGTCATATCAATATCGTAGACTTGACATTCAAGCATTCTATTTTTTTTTTCTTTTTAAGACAAAATAAAACACCAGCAATTTCATGTAAGTTCAAAAAATCAGAAACATAAAAATTTAAAAATCAATCTCATTAAAGATTTCCATATCTATAACATTTTCACTAAGCAATGTTGTAATAACGTGCAACAATCATTCATAACATCAATTTTGATCATCATTCACAGCATGGTCCAAATTTAGTCACACGCACGATATGCAAAAGGTGTACTTGTCACGTTAAGAAAACATTTTTTCGGACTGCCTTTCCATTTTCGAGGGAAGATATACGAAAGTGTCACCTTGAATAATTCCACTATAAAGAACTATTTTCAAAATAGATACTCCAACCAAGGTTTTGTTCATTAGTCCATCTAAAGTGTCCTATCTCGTCACGAGAGATCTCCAAATGTCCTTAATATAAATTCTATGTACAAAAGGTTAAAAAATAGTGTGCAAAAAGTCGACCGCCCCAGAGTGCAAGGGGGAAAAAAAGTTTTTTTTCACATTACTATATATACAACATGCAACACTGGAGAGCAGACTTTTTATATATTTTATACAAAACCATCACAAGCTGGGGAATACGTATTTTTGAAACACTCGCGATAGCACATAAGGAAATAGTTGAAGATGGCCAGACGAATAATTTACCTCTTCCACTTCAGAGATAGATTTTTGTATTCAAAAGTTTTGATTCAAACTCTAAATGTATTCAACTTCTAAAAACTAAACTTAGTGGCGCAACAGTCTATGGGGTTCAAGGCCTATGTGCTCATCTTAGTTTTCGTGATGTTTCAGCCGAACGCGAAACCTCCAGTGTTTAGTTCCCAAGCACGCTTGGTACTCATTTTATCAACCCACTGAAAGGATGAAAGGCTGATTTGAATATTCAACTTCTACAATTTTACGACCTAAGAAGTCAGACTTTTTTTTCTTAATAATTGTACATACCAATAAAAATGGTTTTAATGTCGTGGTCTAAATGCTATCTTTTATAACGGTATTATGAGTTTTTGAAAACAAAGTTAAGCTTAAGTGTTTATTCACTGAGCAGACTACCCTATATTTCTAATTTTTGCTCTACCACATATTTTTTTTATCGTTTGCAAATACTTGACTATCTGCTTCGAATGTTCTCCATCACTTAATTTTATTTTGTCTCCTAGAAGTGCAAGTTTGGACATTGTTTCTTAGGTCATCTGTGAAACTGAAAAATATTAAGATAACAACGTGTAAAATATTTATTTCGAAAGAAAATATCATCATTCAATATTTAACTATCCATCAACTAATAAAAGAACTAGTTTTCAATTTTTGATTTAACAAATGGATCGTTATCGTACTCTGGAATAAAAGCTACTAGAGTCTGGCCATCTCATATATTGCACATTTTGTACAAGAAAAACTTACGTGAACAGGAAAAACCACAGACGCTTTTGAATAGTAGTTTTGGCATGCCACAAAACAAAGTTTTAAAAATAATGACTTCAAAAGATAATCAAACCAAAATTACATAAAACTCACAAAATAAAAACACCCAAGACATTTTTTAAAATCACTCGCTTCAAATGCAACAATAATTAACAGATGAGAATTTTCTTCAGATGTATTGACAGAACGGCATCGACCACTGAAAAATTCCATGACAAAATGAAAGAAATAAAATAAGGGTACGTTGGCGATATAATAGATTTATCGCTATTGGAAACAAAGATTTTCTAGCATGGCGACAGTTCACAACTGCATTCAACCATGGGCGCCCATATGGGGGGGAGGGGCAAGGGGGGCTTAAGCCCCCCCTTTGAAATTAGAACTTCCTTGCTTTTAGTACTTTTTTCTTTGCAAAAATGTAAAAACATTTCTACTTTAGCAATTAATGAATAAGTAATTAAAAATGTCAAACTTTAATAACTCTAATCTGTACTGAAATCGGTTTCTATAGGGGAAAATATCCTGCTAAACCATGGGGAAAATATGAGCCCCCTCCCCCTTAAAATTCTGCATATGGGCGCCTTTGATTGCAACCCTTATATTTTCCTCCCGCAGGATTAGGTTGTAACATTGAAACGCCTGCATTCGCGATACCAGGGGTGTCCCCTACCCCAAAAATGGTGAAAATACCCTTCAAAGCAACCCTCCTAAAAATTTCAATGACGCTATCTGCGCCATGAACCCTCCTAGGAGGGCAACCCTAGAGATACCATACATCATTATTTTTTAATATGGATTTTTAGAATGCTTTTAATAGTGGCATTTGAGACACAATCCCGAGCAGGCGTATTTACACTATATGACATAGTAACTGCTCTATAAAAAATGAAGTTATTGTCCCAAAAACGCCATTCAAATGAAACAAAGATCTTAAAAATGTGCCATTGAAATACAAAGAAATCCCTCCCCACCATTCAAATTAACTAATTACACAGCTAAAAACCATAACAAGTTCTATTTAAGTTAGATAACCCACCAATTCAGTAAATAAAACAAACCAATATTAAAAGTTCCATTTAAATAATTAAAACACGATGAGAGCAAACGTGTGGACACGAAAATGATATTTTTTCAATTTTCGCCAAAGCAAACAAATCGCCAAAGTACCCATATTTTGACCAATGAAAGACTTGATCCATAATGGTTCAGAGCAATACTGATCATTAGGATTTCGTTGCTCAAAACCACTATCTTATTTTTACCCTGGATAAAATTCCAAGCAATTGTTAGAACCTTATCTTACGAAAAACTAATGAAATTTTTCATGCAAATGCCAAACAAAACCAGCATAGATTCTTCGCAAGGTGTTTTCTTTCTTTCTTCTTTTTTTTTTTGAATTTGGCGTCTGGGAAAAAATCGAAATATCTATTTTTTTAAAGAAAATCATATCAGTTTAAAAGGAAAAAAAAAACTTTTTCTATCGTAAGCTCTAATAAAGTTTTTGTTACCATAATTTGCAGCAGGTTATTAATCATGTCGAAAATAACAAAACCATTCTAGTGACCAGTAATTTGATTAAAGGGATTTACTAACATCATTTTATGTTTTAAGGAGGAGGAACTCAATAGTAATGTGTAGAAATATACAGATAACAAAATATTGAAGTAAGAACGGGGGGGGGGCATAACTTCAAAGGAATGAACCATTAAAACAATCTTTTTAACAAACAAGATTCGTATTTTGGTAAAATTGCTCAATTGAATATTGTATACATTTAATTATATACATAATATTTATAACGAAGTAACTCTACAAAAATACAATTTTATGTACATAAGATGAGCATCTCAAATATAAATCCAACATAAATTACGTCTGGAATTCGAGATGATGAGACTCAGCGGTGACTGGTTCTGTCCAAGTTCTTAATGACTATTTTCTGTCGATATCCGTTCGGATCGGGATTATACACGGTCAAGTTGCTGCCCCGGAATTTACTAGTGTAATTTTTAAAACTGTCCGCTTTCTTGTATATAGGAATAGACGAACTCGGTTTGTACGACGAAGATGAGGAGGATGACGTGGAAGTGACAGGGGTGGACTGGGCCGTTGTCGTCTGAATGGGTTTTGGGCAGGGCGCGGGTGATGCTGACCTGTGTTGAGTGAGCATTCTCATCAGGGTCGGAGAAGCTCTCGGATGCGAGACCTGGATGACCGGGGGCGACCTGGGGCTCCCCCGACTCAGGGGCGATTTGTTGATGTGAGAGTCCGTGGTGCTCGAGGATTTGCGATGGCTGGACATGGAAGGAGAAGACTGCTTTCCATAGTGGGGCATGGAGCTGGGGGATTTGCTCAGGTTGAAGCTGGGGGGTGGCGACGACTGCACGGTCTTCGGCGTGGATCGCCCAGGCAGGGGCAAGGGGGCGATGTTTCCTTTGGCGAAGGAGTTCAGCATGGCTGAGTTGTATTGGAGGAAAGAACTCGGTAGGAAAGGAACCATGCCTTGGTGGGCTGTAGGCACTGGTGGTGGTACTACAGTGTGGCTGTTGTTGTAGGTAGGCGTGGCTTTCGCCGGAACGGAAGAGGGCGAAGACCTGGGGGGACTAGGATACACCATGTTGTTGCAGTGCAGAGGAACTTGGAGATGAGGGCCCTTCCCGTGCTGAGCCATCTGCTGAGCGGCCATCATGTTGTGGTGGTGGACGCTGAGGTGGTGCATCAACAACGAAGGGGAAGTGGGATGCTTAGGAGCAGGAGGGCAGGCAGTGTGCTGCTTGTTGGGAGCTGGAAGATACGCTTGCTGCCTGTGTTTGATGTCCAGAACCGGATTCGCAACTGCTTTCGGGCGAGAGCTTGGCGTTTCACCGGCTTTTCGAGCGCACGTGGATAAGTCCAGAGCACCCAAGGTGTCTTTCTTTTGACGATATAAATTGTCAATCACGTCATTCAAGCTGCTCGCCTTTGCAGGACGATGAGATTCTTCGGAAGGGGCGGGAGTGACTACTGACGACGTGGTGGTAACTGGAGCAGTGAAGGAAAGCAGCTGGGTCGACGACGAACTCGTCATCACAACATCGTTCGTGGACGTGGACACAACAGGAGCAGCAGGTGAACCAATATCGTCATCGCAACTGGACCTAGCTTGACTGCTAATATCACTTGCTCTCCCACTATCAGCTTCTGTGTCATCTGTTACATCTGCTTCGTCTTCCTTCTCGGCAATGGCCTTGATCTTTTTCCGCAGAGCAGTATCGGCATCGTCTTCGTTATCTGAACTGTCCATTTTTTGTTCATCAACCACTAAGTCTGGTTGGCAACCCAGATCATCGTTGTCACTAAATTCAGCAGATATCGAATTCTTTACACTGGTTTCGTATGCTTCAGTTGCCTTCCTGTCCATTGAAAACGACTTGCAAAACATAGGCTGTGAGATTGATGGATTGATCGGAGGAGACTGGACGCCGTTGCAAACAGCGCCATTCAATTTTACCTCCGTACTAACGGAAGAAGTTTCTACGGAAATCGGTTTAGCAGTTTTAGTTAGTTCAGAACTTGAAGTTGGGATACTATTCGCAATCGTTTCGCATTCCATCTTACTGGAACTGTCGACGGACGAAACACTTTGCTGAATAGAAACATTCTTTTCCTCTGAATCAGAAGACGAAGGTAAAGATACCTGCACTGAGCTCGAATTGGAAGTTTGAATGTCCGATTTAAGTTCAGTAACGGCATCTGTAGTAGAAACAGAATTATCACATAACGAATCTTTTCCACAGACAGAGTCACTTTTTTCCGACGAATCAACTTCAATGCAATCGGGAGATGGACTAACATCTGATGTTGGTGCAGTACCTTCACTTGTAACATTTTTGCTTGGGGTTGGCTCTTCTTTTGAGGAAGCATTATTGTCAACGGTAACAATAGAACTTGACACTTGTGGCAGAGAAATCACAGAGCTATTTACAGGTGGAATAGCGACTAATGTGTGATGATTAGATAAGCTATTTACATTTGATTGACAAGTGATTGGTTGACAAGCAGTTTGACCAGCAAATGTGGAAGACTGTTGAATACTATTCTCAGGCAAACCATTTGATAAAACTGTGGGAACAAAGGTATTTTCAACTGTCTTAGTTACCGTGCTCGCGTTCGTTTGATTCATATAAGGGGCTACCTGTGGCATAAAAGTATTTCTCGAAACATTGCACAACGTGTTTGCCGTTGAAGACACAAGAGTAGTCACCAAGGCTGGAGCTAGACTAGTCATCACAGAGGGTACCAATTTCCCAACTGTCAGTGACTGCAAATGGGGCATTGGTGCGGCGGCTAGAGGAACAGGAGTACTAGGAGGGGGATAAGGAGCAAGTCGAGCCAGTTTCTGGATTGGTGCAGCTTTACTCTTTTTCTTGGACTTTCTAGGTCTACCCCTGGGGTTCGTATGAGGAGGATGAATCAGTTTTAATCTGACACCATTTGACGTAGATAAAATAGTGTTAGTGTCAGACGTTGAAACCAATTTCACGGTTCCATAAGACATTGGCCCATTTGTACTAAGAGACGGTTTTGCACTAGGACTAGCACTGGTGGTGGAAACTACATTCACTGGCTCAGAAATTTCCATTTTCTGATTTGTTTCCATGGAAGATGATTTGATTCCAGTTGCGGGATGATCGCAGTTCGTAATAGGCTTGTCATTCGAGGGAGAAATCCTTTCTAGTTCGACAGAACATTGGTTTATCTCAGCAGGCGTTTCGTCAACCTCCATTTTTTCAAGCTCGTTTTGCTGCGTCCCCTCTGCTTTTTCTGGAATTTCACTGCACACGGATGGGATACTCGGAATCGTCTGCTTAGGCTCTGGTTCGGTGATGACCATAGGTTTTGATATCTTTGGAATCAACTTCTCCCACTTTCTGGGAATGCGCTGTGTTACGTTATAATGGAATTTCATAGGTCCAGCCTGTGAAAAAGAGGAAAAACAAAATAAGTATAACTGGTTAAATGATGCACAATTTGCATTAATGTTAACACGGAATAAATCATTTAATATGAAATCTGTTACAACTACAATTTGGTTTAATAGAAAATGCATTGTACAAAGCAGTAGTAAACGTATGGAGCTGTGCTCCTTTATTACGAGCAAAACTTGATACATAGACGAACATTTTCTCGATTTTTATCACTAAATAGTTTTTGGTGCAACAAGGAAGGTTTTTACAAATACAAAATGATACAATAAACTTACCCTTTTCCAAGCATAAATATAAGCTATGTCCATTAAAGTGTCGTCGTCCCTCAGCACATGGTCAGCGTACATGATTTCAACCTAAAATGAAATAAAATCAAATAATTATTTACTTGAAATATGGTTCGCTAAAAACACACGTCCAGCTACTTTTTATACAGAATTACATTTTTGTAAAACTCCGATGCCTCCTGATGATTGATGTACTTAACAAAAATGTTTTTCACGTGGTACAATCCTAAAAGATCATTAACTTGGTTTAAACAGGCTTTTAAAAGAGATGTCAGAATTTAAGAAAAAGAAAAAAAAAAGAGATAAATATGATGTGTAATGTTTACTTTTCACGAGGAAAATGTGAAAGCCTGTGGTCATTTAAATTTTCCTGTGGTGCTTAACATTCAAATTGAAAATACAATACTGTCCAGCTCTGGCAAGTTGAGCTCCGCTGCCCGACTAATTAAACGATTGTATTTGTTGAAATAGGGGTGAGGAAAAACGGCTTAAGAACTTGCGGATTTAGTTTGCATTGTTATTGCTCATTTGGCGAACAATGTAATTCAGGTAAGAAGTAACAAGCGGGACAGGATTTTGTCACCAATAAAAGGGTTGCAATGGTAGCTCAACTCTGTGTCTAACAATTCCTCTTCTTACTGACTGCTCTCTTGAAAGAAATAGATTTGCTCAAGGCCATAGCTCACTACTCAGACTTGAACAGTACAACATCGGGTAAAACAAACAAAAGAACTTAAAACGTAACCACGGAAAGTGTCCAACCCCACTGTTATACTAGCGCACACAATGGTTCGCAATCGCAGTAGTAGTAGTGTAAGTATTATCAGCTTGATATGAAAGAGGGGACCCGGTGACCAAACTGACAAAATGAACTCCAAACTTAAATATAAGAGGTGGGGGGGGGGGGGGTCTCAATTTGCCAAAAAATTACTATTCTAAGATTTCTAACATGGCCTAAGATGTGCAACCAAGGGATCGAGGGGAGGATTAACCTAACCTCCCCCTCCCTGATATTCTGCCATTCAAGTATGACGAAATGAAACGTTCGTGTACGAAGTTTATACCTTAAAATATTGAAAGCAACAAATGATTGTATTTTTGATAAGTACATCGGACCTCAAATTTATGATGTGACATGGAAAAAAAAAAATATGTACTAAATTTTAAAATGACCATCTCCCCCGCACCCGCCGATTATGAACTTGAGGTTTTTGCTTTTTTTTTCACTTACTGCAGCGTTGCGTGAGAATGTAACTTTTTTTTCTGCTGGGAGGGAGGATTTCACTTGATTCCATACACGTCCACGTACATACATGAATAAAGCAAGGGGTACAACTAGGTCGGGTGATCGCGTAGAGTGCGTCATTAGAATTTTCACTGCCCTTGGCGGGGATGGGTACCTTTGCATAAGAGTCAGCAATGCTCAAAAGGGGTTCAGGATCCCTTAAAATACGCAAATTCGCAAGACTTCACGAATCTTCTACTATTTTCATCTTGGATATATAAAAGTAAAAAAAAAGGGGACAAGAGAGAGTGCAACCAATGGCATCGGTTCGTGCACCACTGAAGAGGGGCCAAGGAGCCTTTTCTGCCAAAGCACTTTCCAGAAAGAAGAAAAAAAAAAGATACCAACAATCCCGGCGGGAGTCCCTCACTCTCCCTTTCAGAAGAAAGTCGTTAGTGAATGGGCCCAGCCACCCGTGACGCGACCCTGGAGAGCCCCAAATAAGCCCAACGAAAAGGAAGTCTCTCTCTCCCCCCTTCTCAAGTCTGGTTCTTTCTCAACCTGGAGATGGCTGGATGGCTGCTTTTCCTTCTCCACTAATGACGAGGCGTAGACGTGACAATGATCTAATTGACACACCTCAGCTGGTGAGGTTGATGCCAAATGGAGTGTGGCATTCCGCTTCCTATAATTCGAGACTACAAGCCAATACTATCGTGTCTACTCGTGCACCGATTAATGAGGGGCTGAAAGGGGGGGGGGGTCTCACTGAGAATTGCCGATGTTTAACATCTTCAAAGACAGCAATCATCTAATTAACTGCAGCGTTCACGAATTCTAAAAACTTCACTGCTTTCATTTGCAAATTAAAATTTATTGCTGAAACGTGCCGAAATACTGTTCACCGAAATTTCTAACTGCTACTGCTACAGAGGTATTGCTAACAACAAAAGTGGTGTTATTAAAAACAACAGAACTTGAATATTCATAAAACTCAGTTAATTGAAGTTAACGGATCGATTTCGATTTGCACACACGTCGAACTATACACGAGTATATACGGCTCTATATTACCATAAAAATTACAAATCGTCACCGCAATTTCATCCAACTTGACAATGAGTTTCAATTTTCGTACACCTTCCGAATATAGTATATAATTCGTTTTATTACAGCATTCGGACAACCTTACGATTGAGGAGGTTTAGTTGGCTGTACAAAACAGAAGGAAATAGAAATTCCTCAAGAAGAAATGACTCCTATATTTCAATTGAATCGATGATTCAGGTGTCACGCTCGTATAAAGGCTGGAAGTCCTTAGAATTGCATGCCTTCACGTGCATTAGCTAGTTTTCAAGGTTGAGTTAATTTTCAAGACAAGTAAATCAGCTACAAAATGTCTTGGAAACTTTACAGGACTTGGAACGAGCTTTTAAAACAAGCTACAGAAAACGTTAGAAATTGACAATCGTACTAATACGCCGATATCACTAACGTGATCTGCTGAATTATTCCCCCCCCCCCCCTCTTACTTTTTTTTTGTCTAAAATACTTAGTCTGTAGGACAAAATGAAATAGTTTGCTGCAAATTACTTTAGTTGATGGTGATTGATTTCACGGAAAAGTATGTTGGGGTTGAAATTATTTCTCAAGAGTATAAAGAAAATTCTAAATCAATCTCTTTTTAAAGTTTATAAAAATTAGTAGTCCAGTAGAAATTCAATTATTTTTTTTCAATTGCATTTTTTTCTCTATCTTTTCAATTCCTTGTTTTCCAGGTCACAACGTATGATACACGATAGGGGAAAATAAAGATTCTTTTTACTTGAAACAAAAAAATAAACTTTTTAGGATCATTCATTTTGCCCTTACGCATATGAACATTCAAATACAATCAACGTGTGTGATTAAACACGCAGACATGGACAAACTTTTGTTCGGGAAAAGAATACATTTATTTGTTCTAGTCGAGCAGCTTTTCCCTCCTTCGAGCCTTTTGATGCCGGGCTTTCCCCATCAGGCGTTTCCATCTCATTATTTGTCAATTACATTAATAAATAATGTACTTCATCTATTGCGAAACCGAACATAGTACGTATCGGATATAACGACATGAATCGTAGATCTAACTATGACAGCAGCACGTATACAAGTTATGAAAGGTGGAATCTGACGAAACAATTCGTCAGCTTCCAGCATGAAGAAGAAATAACACACGAAGTACTGGTTTAGAAAAGGATTTTGAACATAATCGAAAGCTAAAGATATTGAATTTTATCTCTTCAGTAAAAAAAAAAAAAAAGATTCCACAACAACCCCCCCCCTACACAGGGGTACTGTGCACACTGTGTACACACAAAAACTTGCTATTTTAATCACATGTAATAAGAAGTAAAAGTGTTTAGCCAATGTTAAGAAACAACATAAAAATCATATAACGTTATAAAGAGCAAGATTGCGCAAATACTGTATAAACATGCTTTACGGTGACAAGGAACCCGTTTTATAAAGGCATAATGAAATTTGGGGATGAAATACGCGCCTGAAATATATTTTACAAATACCTATCCCTACCTACTAACAGCTTTTACTGCAGAGGAACATCAAAGTTCGTAATATTGAATGGGCCGCGAACGCCGAAGCGGCAGACCTAGTCTCTTCACATTTGTATTAAAAAATAAATAAATAAATAAATCAAATCGTCGCCTCAGAGCAACAGTAAGATATCTTAGGGTTATTTCTGGGATTAGATATCTTACAGCTGCTCTGAGGCGACGAAATGTATGCTTTACCTTGGTATTTATATCAAGCACTAAGCGTACCTCGCAAAAATTTAAACACTTGCCTTCACTTGTAAGAATAGCCAATCGTTATCAAAACTACGAAATTTTCAAAATCCTTCCTCTCTGTCTTTCGAAAAAAATATATATATCCATCGACATCTACACAATGAGAGGTAAAATGTTTAAAACAGGCTTTTTTTGCTCCTGTCCTTCCAAAACGTTTTAGCTTTTTTTTTTTTTTTTGCATAGCCACATCCAGGGATCGATGTGTTACACTTCAATTTCTTGGAATGTATTTCTTTTCTGAAAATTTAAATTTCAGCTTTACTATTCAGGAAAATCGGAAATGGGAGGAAGCAATAAAAAATAGTAATAAGGGGGGGGGGGAGATGAACCACGAAAGATTCTCATTCCTGTTGCGTTGAAAGACATACAGAACAAAGAACATATTCGATCAATACATATTCCCACTGCTTTCCAGATTCTCTTCAATTATTTACTTTCCATCATGTCTAACTCACTTAGAAGTCGACAATACTTTTTCGAATTCAAGCAGGGCAGTAAGCATCTAGCTTGAAGTCCTCTGATTTCGGGCAGATTACGAAAAATCCGAAGCATCACTGGTCTATTTTTAGAAAACCCTACTTTGGAAAGGGCTCTAAGAATAATTATTCGCTGCTCCTTTCACAACCGGGGACATGTGACCGATTTTCCTTCCCCACTCCAACAGCAGCGCTCTGAATCATTTCTCGCCCCCATACATCACTTCGAGGGAGGGGAGGAGCCGTCGCCATGGCAACGAGAAATTCGATTCGCCCACTTCCTCCCCGAAATCCCCATCCCTCAGCATCGAATCCACTCCATCCGCAGTTCTAATCACCGAACACCCCCAGAAACTTTCTTTCCTTGGAGTTCTAAATGTGTATATCGGTTGGAGAGCACGAACGAGGGGGCGGGACACCCGCCGAGGAAAAGGAAAAAATATGGAAAGAAAAAAAAAAGCAAAAAGAGTTGCTGCATGGAATCATTTCACGTAACAGCACGTACTGCCCGGTTTTCTGAAGTCACTTCACTTCGTTGCACACCGCTGCGATAAGTAATCAAATAATGCTTTTTCAGTACTTTCATAAAAAAAATCTTCGGCAGAGACCGAGAGAGCAAAGAGAGAGAGAGAGAGAGAAAGAGAGAAAATATAAATGCATTCTAACTTTGCTACCTAGTGGAATGGCAGCAATTATTTTCTCAGGTTCTGATCGGTGCTGTGTAACTTCCGAAATGGCGAAAAATTTAGGCAGTTCGTTCCTTTCTTTCTGAGTTATGACAGAGGTGCTCCCCCCATCCTAAATATCACAAAGTCCCCCAATAAGCAAGAGCCTCCCCCTAAAAATTTCAATGGCACATTCTGCGCCATGATGGGCCCCTAGGTGGGCACCCTTGGTTATGAAAACGATAGGACCTCAGCTTCAACCCTTCAAATGCACGATTTTCGT